>NC_092877.1:315904287-316174287 GCF_028372415.1 Notamacropus eugenii
TCCACAGTGAGGAAACACCAAATTTGCTCCAATGGTTACTTTGCTCATGACTTGGGTGAGAGGCAATTCATGTATACTAGAAAGGGCACTGGCCTTGGGGGTGAAAAGACCCGGGTTGGAGTCCTGCCTTTGAATCTAACCATCTGTATGACCACAGACAAGTCTCTTAGATTGTCTGAGACTCAGTGTCCTCATCTGTAAAATGTGGGGATGATAGTTCTTGTTCTACCTAGTCAACAAATTTGTTTGGAGTCAGGCACTCTTCAAACCTGAAATTCTATATAAATAACATTATCATAGACATCACATTTGGGTAATTATTAGGCTGGCAGTACCTTTGCCTATAAAGGGGAGAAATCGTCTAGGATACTCAACTAAATTGTTTAACTGAATTGAACTAAATTGTTGAATTTAATTTATCCTTTCCATCTCCTTTCTCCTGCACAAATTAAAGATTCACAGACTTTTGGAGGTTTACCTCAAAAAAGAATGGGCAGGGGATGGCTTATTCTTTTTTTTTCTGTACTGTCAATGGTGATGAAAAATAAAATGGACACATGGATAAGATAGAACCCAAGACTAATCATGTGACCTGAGCCAATTATTTCCTCCCTCTCCAGGCTTTATTTTCCTCTTTTGTATAATAAAGGGTTAGACAGAATGATCTCTAAAGAATTCTTTGTATCTTAAAAACACAGCAACTACGATTCAGTTATTTCCCAGAAGATGTAATTCTAAGGCTAGTTAGTCAATGATGTATATAGAGTGAACCAAGGATCTTAGGATGGAAAGAAAATGGAGAAATTAAAAATAATCTTCACTTCAGAGGAAAGAAGAGATGACAAAGTATAAAGAGTGCTCTAGTTGGAGCATGGAGTCAGTCTTGGCTTTGCAACCCACTTCCAGTGTGACCTTAAAGTGACCCATCTGCAACGTGAGCATAACAATATGATAAGATCATTATGGGAAATGGTCTTCATAAACCTTAAACTCCTATATAAGTGTGAGTTATTATTATTACAATAGAATAAGATCAGAATAGGCTTTCTGGTCAAAAGAAATATGAGGATACATAAGAAAGGAAGTGAAGGGAGCTATCAAGATTTCCATTCTGCTTTTTGGAAGATTAGGAGAGAATATCTCTACCATCAGATTTGGGAAAGTTTGGGAGTTGCTGTTTTCCCTAGAGACACAATAAAGGCTCTGACATGTAGACCTCTAGATATCTATTCCAAACCAAGTATCTAACACCATGAGTAGAGTTGTTGGGTCTCCACCCTAAGGAATAAACTTATGTTTTTGAGCACCTGCCATTGTAAGTGAAACTAGAGATTCCATTAGTTGGCCACCAGTGACAAGAAAGTTTCCCAAATGGAAGTCAAGGCCTTCGTTTGTCAGTCCAGTAAATGAGTCAGCATGATGTATGGGAAAAAGGATCTGGATCTGAAGACTATCTCTACTAATTGCTACCTCTGTGACTTTGAGCAATCAAAATCATGTCAACCAGAATTTATGAGGTCACTTCTAGGTACCTCTACTGGGTCCTGGGAGTATAAAGACAAAAAAAGAAAGTCCTTGTGCCTGAGGAGGTTTCATCTTACTGAACGTAGTATGTGTACAAAGTAAATATGAATGTCACCCTGCATAGGAATCTGGACCTACATCAGCGTAGCCATGGAGAGCCAGATAGCACGGATGGTAACCATGGAGAATCAGATACTTTCCCAGTACTTCAGTGGTTACTGAAGTCATCATGAATTGCTTTGGTGTCTTGAATTGTTTGTGGAGGATTCTGTGAGAAAGATGCTAGAAGAAGGGATAGAAAATGGAGCGCAGTGTGTATACACACCCTCCATCTTGGGAGATATGAGAAGAAACTGGTATCAAGGTACTCTGGTTCTTTCATTCACAGACACCAGGAAGTAATTGTTGTTTCTGAGGGTGATATGGCTGTTAAGAATAGTCATGAGCAAGGAGGTACCATGGTATTAAATGAACATGATTGGGTAAATCTCTTCATCAATGATGTTCTCCCTCCACAACAGTCACAAGAGAAAATCATTTCAAATAGGGGCATCAGCCACAGGAGGAGTACCTGAGTTGTCCTCTCAAAGAAGTTATAGATTCTAAGACACTAAAGGGAAGAGCAAAGTACGACTAAGCACATGTAAATGAGAAGGGCAGATCACTTGACTTCTCTAAGAATCTCACTTTCTTTCTGACAGTGAGAAGTTTGGGCTGGATGACCTCTAAGGTCTTTCCCAGTGCTAAGTGTTATGACTGCTGATAATACCTGTATGTAAGAACAGAACAGACTATATTCTTATGGGGCACTGCTGGATGCTGGAGAAAATAACACAATTGTTTCCAGCAATCTCCTCTTACAGTCATGGGAAGAAAGCACAAGCAGTGATTCATTTGTTACAGGGTAGGATCTGAGGGGCTGATGAAAGTTCAGGGGAGAAAAAAGTTCCAGAGAAGATATTTCCAAAGATAGAGAGAGTAGATCTCCCAAGGAGGCAGTTGGAAGAAAACAGTTTAAGGAGAGACATGTCTTTAGCCTGCCTCAAACAGATGTTCACTGGCTCACTTCGGTCCTGGGGCCAACTGAAGAACATTTTCCATCGCAGATATTTCACAGTAGAACAAAAGAAATTCTAAATGGATGGCACCAGGTCGTGTGTGTGTGTGTGTGTGTGTGTGTGTGTGTGTGTGTGTGTGTGTGATATATAATCCCAGCCTTTTCATAAAGTGTCAGAGAACTGTAGTCTGGAAGGAAGAGGAGCTGGAAAATTCAAAGAAGATTCACTTGACAGAATCAGTTATTTGGGGTCAATTTGGAAAGTTTCCTTAGAGAAGAAAACAAGACAGGGGTGGAGGGAGGGAGGAAAGAAAGAATAACATTCAGACAAACAATCACTCGTGGCAAAGATTTGCTAGGGAAAATTTTCTTAGAGAGACCATAAAGATAACATATTCTAAGTCAAAGCATATTCCCTCACATTCTTGACAGGAGAAATTCCAAGGAATGACAAACCTTCTGGAAGTCTTCTGCTTCTAGGCAAGTGCACATTTCACACAGGTGACAAAGGTCAGGACCATCTCTAGGTCATCTGTCTGGGTCCCTCACAATCTTTACAAATAGGAAGTTCTATCTTACATCCTATTGCATGTTCCTTTCGTATCCTCTATAAGGAGCAGCTTAAAAAATATACCCTCTCTCTGGTAGCCGAAAGCAGGATCATAGAATTTAGAGGCGGAAAGGACATCTTTTCTAATCTCTGATTTCGCATGTTAAGAAACTGAAGTCCAGAGAAGGAATTCAACTTGCCCAAAGTCATACAGGTGATAACAGAAATAGGACTGGAAGAGAATTTGTCTTCTTACTCCAATTACAGTGCTCTTCCCACTATAATAGGCAGCTTCCTCTGGAAGGGCTGAGATAATGCTAAATAGAGAGCATTGTACAAAGTGTTTTGACCACTTTTGAAATTTCAACTTGTCCCAACATGGTCTAGCAGTCACCATCTCATCTCATCTCTCTCTCAAGGTACCTCATATCCTCCCTCTCCACCAAAAAAAAAATTGCAAAGTTCTTAATTAGACACTACTCACAATGTAGACACATGAATGGATTGTGGAAGGATAAAGTTCCCACCAAAACACAAAATTTAAAAGCAAAACCAAACCAAAAAATGGGAGTGTCCTTGTCCAGATATTTCTCCTTATGTGTGTCTCTAAATTCCCTGTTTTGGTTAATGATAGAATTCTCTCAATCTCCTAGACCATTTGAAAATTGACTTTAATGACTCAGTTGATGAGAGAACCTGATTCCATAGTGGGGAATCAAGCTCTTTTTCTCATATTATCTGCTCTTTTTTCCCCCCATAATCTCTGTCCTTGGTGTAATCCTAGGAAAAATCCCAAAGTTTAGGTGTGACTCTAGTCTCGGGACTCCTCAAAAGGAGATTGGAAAGGAATTCCAAGTTCAAGGTAGATCAGGTATGGGACAGCTATTTATTTCTTCTACACAAAATAAATGCTTTAAACACAAAAGACACTTAGCAATGCATTAACAAAAACTTTTAAAAAGATATAAATGTTCCCAACTCATTCCAATCTCTTAAAAGATTGGTAAATAAAATATCAAAACATGAATGATTTTGTGGGACTCCTTAAACAGCCATTTCACCTTCACTTCTGTTCCACATTGCCCAAACAGCTCCATGAAAGGTCCATAGAGTATGACTTGGACTCATCAACCTGCTGGTGGTCTTCTTTGAGAATGCTATACCCAGTCAACAACTGCTGAGCTCCCAAGGTAGCCCCAAGGCTAAAATAATCCATCTATTCAATCTTCTGTTTGTTCAAAGGAAAAATAAAAAATTGACACATGTGTTTGTGAAAACAACTGCCATAGATATCAGTGGGGAAACAGAAAATCCCAGAAAGGTATCATTTGCACATCAAATCACATGGGATCAAAGATTTAGGGCTGAAAGGCCATCTAATCAATCCCTCTCATTTTTCAGAAAAGAAAACTGAGACCCAGAGAGAATAAATGACGTACCCAACATCATATAGGTAATAAGTGAAAAGAAGGGCTTAAATTCAGTATTAAAACTTTGACTCCAAAGCTAGAGATTGTTCAATGAAACAATGGTTCCATACTATCTCTCGCTGTACCAGCTTGTCTCACTGTGATGTACACAGAGGAAGCACTATATACTTGTTGAATCAAGTATAATTGAATTTAAATGTTAGGAGGAGCACTGAGCTAAACACCCAGGATTTCCTACCCATAAAGGCTAGAAGGCAGTGAAAATATGGGAGGTTTCAAAGTTTCTCTCTCTAAAGATTTTTTAAGAAAAGCTGCAAATGATTTGAGTGCCTTTATGCCCAAGAGCAGAGAGGATGATCTCACCCAATTCCTTCTAGCCCAATGGCTTTCTCATCGTGATCCCTTCAGGTAGTTCTTCCTTCCAGAATTCCCCAAGGGCTAGCAGTGTGGCCAAATTTCAACTGGCAGTTTGGGCTTCACAGTTCCATTAACTCTTAGAAGACAATGCTGTCCTTCTTTGGCACAGATGGATTGTTAGCCACATGTCCTATGAGATCTTGGGGAAACAATGTTATATAAACAGAACATGTCAAACTTTATGATCCCCAGAGAAGTCCCATCTGAAAAACTCCAGATCAATGTTTCTCTGAGGCATTAAAAAAACGTCTTGCCATATCTGCTTTCTACATTCCCCTGACAAAGAGCCAAACCCTATGCTTTCAAAAGTCCCAAGTAACAAAGCTCATGCTCAGTAATATTACTCTCTTTTGAGGGGGTTAAAAAGAAGGGGTAAAATAGCACACCCCAAAAAGGTCAGACTTTAAAGATAAGAAAATTCAATAAAAATTAAGTACCTACTATGGGCAGTGACAACACAAAGCTGAAAAATTTCTTTTGCTCCCCACAGGAAGCTTTCACCTTGAGGCATGAAGACATTAATGACAAATACTCAAATAAGTAAAACACAAGAGCATCATGGGGGAAAGATGAAAAATGTAGGCCAAACACTCTAGGGACATTTGAGGAAGAGGATAGAATGCCTTAAGCTCTGTCTGGGAGATAATAAGAAAGGTGGCATGAAAAGCAAGTATCAGAGGGCTAGAAAGAATCTGGGCAGATGGAATTAAAGGACACATTCATTCCAGGCATGAGGGAAAGTCTGAATGAATGCAAGTGAGAAAGAACACAAAAAATCAGATAAGGACTACTGATCACATTTGACTAGAACACAGTGTGTGTGTGTGTGTGTGTGTGTGTGTGTGTGTGTGTGTGTGTGTGTGTGTGTGTGTGAAAGAGAGGGAGAGAGAGAGAGAGACAGAGAGAGGGAACCATAAAATAAGAGAAGAAAGTAAAGAAGGGAGAGAGGAGGGGAAAAGAGAGAAGGAAGGAAGGAAGGAAGGAAGGAAGGAAGGAAGGAAGGAAGGAAGGAAGGAAGGAAGGAAGGAAGGAAGAAGTTGAGAAAAAGGAGATTTGGGTGAGAAGTGGAGAATTTAAATTTTGGACATGTTGAATCCAATATGCCTGTGGGCAATCCAGAAGAATGTGTTCAGTGAGGAGTTAGAAATAGAGTATTAGAGCTCAAGGGAGAGAGTGGAGCTGACACTAAAGATTTGGAAGTCATTTTCACAAAAGTGACAATTAAACCAAGA
Organism: Notamacropus eugenii; assembly: GCF_028372415.1. Lineage (NCBI taxonomy): Eukaryota > Metazoa > Chordata > Mammalia > Diprotodontia > Macropodidae > Notamacropus > Notamacropus eugenii. The sequence goes on from NC_092877.1 coordinate 315,910,498, forward strand.
TGAGTAAAATCATCAAAGGAAAGTATAGAGAGAAAGAACTGGAGGGACTCAAAGACAGTTCCTTAAGGGACCCACCTTAGATAGCCAGAAGAGGTAGATGAACCAACAAAGGAGGATGAGGAAGCCAAGGGGACGGGTTAGGGCAGAGACCCTAGTTACAATTCTGGGAATGAGGAAAAGGCGGGGAGCCCTGTCATCAGGGCAAGTGGTTCCTAATTCAGCCCCTTGAGTTCTATATTCTCTAAGTCAAAAGCTACTGTCATCTAGCTGTAACCTGACAATGTGCTTCCAAGAAATGCATTAAATCATAAAAGTTACGATGGCTGGTATCTATCATTTGTCTATGTGTGTACATGTGTTCATACGTGCCTCTGTGTGAGGTTTTTAAAAATTAATTTATCCCCTTTTTATGAGGGTACTGGGAATCTCTTAGAGATATGATTAAGTGGCTTATATATAGTTGTACAGAAACTTTTCCCTTTCAGTCTTCCTTGTGTTAAATAAACTAAGTGGCAAAATAAAGTTGATTGTCACTGTAATATTGACAGTGCTAAGAAAGTTTACAAATGCAAGGTGAGGGATCTAGAGTCCCATATTATCCTATTTTAATAATGCCAAGCAATATTTCATTTTATACTCTAGAATAGAATTTAAAACCTAAGTACAGTCTTTTTCCTTGCTCAGTTATTGGAAGATACATGCATGACTTGAGGAGATGAGAGGCTCAAACACATGCACTAGAGAGGATTTCCTACACATGTGTCAGAAAGACATTGATGAGACCACTGGGCAGCTGGCTTGGATATATAACACCATATATAGCCAATGGGTGAAATACAGCTTATGTTACTTCAGAGGTTGTTGTTATTCAGTCATTTTCAGTCTTGTCCAAATCTTCACGACCCATTCTTGGCAAAGATATTGTATTGGTTTGTCATTTCCTTGTCCATTTTACAGATAACTGTAACAGATACTGAAACAAACAGGGTTAAGTGACTTGTCCTGGGTCACTCAGCTATTAAGTGTCTGAGGCTGGATTTGAACTCAGATCTTCAACGTTTCAGGTGCTACACTCCATCTGTATCATCTAGCTGCACTTCATTAAAATACCAATTATCTATCTTACTTAGACTTATGGAAGACAGAACACAACTTGGCATAGGTAGATCCTGCTACTGTATCACCTCAACTATTATCTGAGATAACCACCAAGTGTATATACAGCCTACACAGCAGTCATTTATATGCTACTAGAAGAGTTGTAATCATTTTCAGGCATTTTGAAGCCTAGAGATAGAAAGAAGAGGGAAAATATCTTCCATCCATTCATCTATCCATCCACCCATTCATCCATCCATCCATTCATTCATCCATCTAGCTAACAACTAATTAGTAAACTATTGTTGTATATCTTCCCCTGAACCATCTTAGAGAAACAAATATAAAGGTTGGACAAAGAAAGTATGTGCATGCGTGCGTGTGTGTGTGTGTGTGTGTGTGTGTGTGAAATGCTGACTTTTTTTTGGTACTATTTATCCATCTAGTTAAACCTATGGACCCTGTCTTAGAACAATATTTTAAGTGCATAAAATATGAAGGATTACAAAATAAACTAACTATATTGAAATAGTTTTATATATATATATATATGTATATATACACACACATATATACCCACATACATACACACATGTGTATACACACATACACATACACATACACTTTTTTTTTAAGTTCACAAATCCCAGGTTTAGAATCTCTGGTCTAGTGGAAAGAATACGGGATTTAGAATGAGATTTGTTTAAATTTCCTCAGCTATAAAATGATGAGGTTGGATTCGATGATCTCTGATATTACTTTCAGCTCTAAATCTTCGGACCTATTAAAGTCACTTGGTTAGTTTCAGAAACAAGATAATTTGCCTTGTTTACAACATGGTCATGCTTGGCATATTAAATTTATTTGAATAACTTCCTAAGATGTTGATTAGAACTATACTAATTGAATTTGTCTTGAAATGTTTTCCATTTTCATTACAAAGGGAACTAAGTCCAAGCTGCTGACTTTTAACAAATCACACCCCTTTTGGGTTTTGCCTGGGAACAGAAGTCCCATATACTGTCTTACCTGGCTAGGTCCTTGTGGTGTGGAGGTAACCCTGAGCTCTCTCCAAGCCAATAACTGTAGAACATCAATTCTGGGAAGTTTTATAAATTGAAGGAAAGGACTCAAGAATGATCCCAGTGAAAGCCTGAGTCTTCAGTCTGAGAACAAACTTAGCTAAGTATAGAGAGGCTGATTATCATCCGTAGGTTGGACAGTAGGTGATGAATTCCTAGGCCATGGCTACCCATGAAACAAACAAATTAAAACAAATTACTTGATTTGTTATTCTAAGATGTCATCAACTAACATTTCCAAATTTAGAGGAAGCATTTTATTTTTTATTTCATTCACATCTGATTACAAATTTATATCTATGATGATATGATATATTATCTATTACATATGCATACATATATATCATATGAATGTGGGGCTTTTTTGTCTTAGGAGAGTATTTTCATTATTTCCTATGTCTAGCATTTTATATAAGTCTATAGGTTAGGCACTGAAAAATAAATACAATATGAATATGAATTCGCATCATTGCCCAGGTCATACACTAACACTGTCCTATCTATCATCTCCCTCCCCACCTGCCAACTCCCTATGGCCTTGCAGACAACACAGATACACATGATTTGAGGGTTAAGATTAAAAGTATATCAGTCAGTCAGTCAACAAGCATTATACAACCAAAGAAAATTTTAAAAGTAATACAAAGGTGAAAAAAAAAACAATTCCTTTCCTCCATGGGTTTATAGTTTAATGGCTATTGAGAGGAAAGCCTTTATAAACTTCAAATTACTATGCAAATGATCAGTGTGAATTTCAGTTAAAGCATATGGTTAGGTATATAGAAATTCAATTAAAGAGATCTGAGACGTTGAAGAAGTATTAATGTTTCATCTCGGCAATATCAAGTGATTTGTTTGAGTAAATTTCTACTAGAACTGAGTGTTCTGGTGCTACGAAAATGCCATCAGACAGAAGCAGGTTGATATACAGAGAGATTTTTCCAAAGATCTACACCCTTCCACAGAAATGTGAGAAAATGGTGGAAGAAATGCAGTGTGATTCTGAATTGTGGGAGTCTAGGGAGAAAAAGAATGGAGAACATCAGGCAGAAGTCTGCTCACTCTTCAATCACCTTAGCTTTAGCTTTTGGACAATTAACCAGTTGGTTTGAGAACAGCATTAGGTAAGACCAAGGTAATTTTTTCAATTTCAGGAGAGACAAATGATACTTGTTTTGATATATGTTCTATACATATGCATTCTAAGACCGTAATTTTCTTGAGAGCAGGGGATGTTTTAGTCTTTGTCTGCATATCTCCAGTACCAATCTCAAGTCCATAGCAAAAAAAAAATAATTACTAATGAAATCCCTCAGCACTTAGAACAGGGTCTTCCACATGTTGGTGCTGGTGTTCAGTCATTTCAGTCACATCTGAGTCTTTGTGATCCCATTGGGGTTTTCTTGGCCAAGATATTGGAGCTGTTTGCCATTTCCTTCTCCAACCTTGTACATTGTAAGGGCTTAATAAATGTTTATCGAATTATTAAATTACATGATCATGTCCGGCACCCCTACCCCATGCCAGGCAACTTGCCAGTGCACACCAAATGATCCTAAGAGGATCTCAGAGAAAGAACAGGTAATATACCATAAAAGGGTATATCCATTCCCACTAATGGAAGAAGGAATCAAAACACAGGACCCCCCACCATGCTCTCTTTGAATATGAAAGGACTATATAAATCTCAAAAGAGCAAGTTGGGGAATGACCACAGTTGTGTCTCCTAGATGTGTTCTCTCAGATAACAGACTTAGGGAGTCATGTCTTTCAGTGTCAAATCACTCTCAACTAGCTATGGACTGCTTGTTGTCTCCTATTATGAGTAATGATTTTAAACAAGATCAGACTCAGTTGTCCAGCCTCGGGTGAACCAAGAATCCTCCCCATGACTTCACACACAATTCCCAAAAGGCTTCTCTTTTTCCTTTTATCTCCTTCAAACCCAGTGGAGCAGATTTTATAAGTGTCATTTTACAAGGCTCAAACTGAATTCTTAAAATCTTTCCAGAGTGATCCAAGCATTGACCACTCCCACTTCAGGATGTTTTATGATCTTTTTTGCATAAACCATTAGCTGGAATTGGCATCAAACTCATTGGTGTTGAGGACACCGGGGTTTACTTTTTAGTTGTTTACTTAGTCTGTTCATGAAATCACTTTGAATCTCTATTTAAAAACCAGTTCAAATGCTGTTTTCCAATGTGTTCCAGTAGGTATGCAAATGTTTTTTAGAAATCAATAACACTATTGTTTTAGCAGTTTTCAGGAGAGAAAGTTTGTAAAACTTGCAGAGTATCACAATGTTTGCTAAGGGGACCATTGTACATTAATCTGAAGAAATGAACATCGCCAAAGGTGGAAGAGGAAGAAGAAGAAGAAGAAGAAGAAGAAGAAGAAGAAGAAGAAGAAGAAGAAGAAGAAGAAGAAGAAGAAGGAGGAGGAGGAGGAGGAGGAGGAGGAGGAGGAGGAGGAGGAGGAAGAGGAAGAGGAAGAGGAAGAAGAAGAAGAAGAAGAAGAAGAAGAAGAAGAAGAAGAAGAAAAAGAAGAAGAAGAAGAAGAAGAAGAAGAAAAAGAAGAAGAAGAAAAAGAAGAAGAAGAGGAAGAAGAAGGAGGAGGAGGAGGAGTTAGGAAAAAAAGAGGAGAGAGAATAGTGAGAGGAAGTAAAAAGAGAGAGGGAAGGAGAGATTGAGATAAAATAGAGAGAAAGAAAAGAGGGAGAAAAATAGAAACAGAGACACAGAGAGAATGGAGAGAAGAGAGCACAGAGGAGAGAGGAAAGAGAGAGGAAGGGGAGAGAGGGATAGGAATAAAGAGATTAAGAGAAGACAGAAAGAAAAGAGGGAGAGAGAGACAGAATGGAGAGAGAAAATAGAGAGAATGGAGAGAGAGAATGGAGAAAGAGAAGGAGGGAGGTAGGGAGAGAGGGACAAAGAGACAGACAGAGAGAGAGACGGAGACAGAGAGAGAAAGAGAGAATTTTCAGGGCTTCAGAGGGCAGCATAAAGTTAAAGGGTTAAGATAACTAGCAAACATCCTAGATAACAAGTAGCAACCTAGTGCTTGCCAAGATTCTTCCTGAGCTGTTAATGTAGGGCAGTTAAGGTGTGATAACTCCCTCAGATAGAAAAAGATCTGAACCTAAAATTAGACCTGCATTCAATGATGGCTGACATTTCTTAAGATGTCTTTAATGAGCAGGTCATTGAACTCTTGAGTCTGTTTCTTTACTTGTAAAATTGAAATATTAATACTTATGTTCCTTACCTTATAGGCATAAATATGTGTAAGGTGTGAACCAGATTGACTCTATGCATTCCTCATCACTCAAAGTAGTAAGTACTTTGTAAAATAGCCTTAATACTATTATTATCACAAGCAAATGAGCTAATACTGGCAATTGTTGGTTACTAATGAACAAGGAAAGGGCAGTGAAAGGGCAGGGATTGGGGGAATTTAGGGGAGCCAGATGATAAGGCATTAAACATAATGGGAAGACACTGGTGTATACAAATGAAACTATGTCAAATATGGCTGCAATAACACCAAGTTTAAAAATATGGATTATTGAGAAAAATTAAGGATTATAAAAAGAAAAATGACATTTGAAGAAAAATTAAAGATTATGAAAAGAAAAATGTTCTTAAAGAAGTATGTACTTCTTTAAATACTTGACCAATGTGTATCGTAGTTGAATAATATTGCTTAAGTTCAATATATGAATGATATTTATATTTTTTTATTATTAAAAAACTAGGAAACTATGGCAATTCATTTTAAGTGAGGTAGTTTAGATGTCAGGATGAGGATACCTAGTGCCACCCAGTAACAGTGGATACCATCAATTCACTTGTCATTACTCACCATGAACCCATCCCAAACCATGCCATATCATGGCATTACTCATTTCCATCTTTGTCCAAAAAGTAGCATCATTGAGTTTATCCAACAGAAATAACTATCTTAGCTTTTTATTGAACAACCTGTGATCTTTTGTGATCCATTGAGTTAGGCTATGCATTTGTTGTTCATCATCCTTCTTAGAAGATCTCTCCAGTGTCTGCCTGACTTTGATGTATCTGCTGTATCTGACCTTCCTGTGGACTTCATTTGTGATGTCAGCTCACGGAATGATTCTGCTCATCAGTTGTTTCACTGCCTACTGAGTTATCACAGGCTCTTATGTTCTTTATGGTTTTCCCACCTGAGAACCAAGGTTCTCGTGCATGGATCACTATAGGCAAAACTGTGAAAATGAACATTTCAGACCCAATCTCCATGGTCATTTTGTCATAGACCATTGTTATATGAATATGGTTGAAGTTAATCCACATTTCAGACTAGTATTGGGGGGTGGGGGGAATGCCATATTTGGATTTAGAAAAGTAGCATTTTGAGCCTATCTCTGCTAGTCAATATTTCTGTGATGTTGGACAAGTTACTTAAATGCTCTGGGTCTCATTTTCTCACCTGTGAAATGGAAAGGTTGAAGCAGGGGATCTCTAAAGATAAGAGATGTGCTGGCAAATGTTTTTAAAAAGGCTGCAGAAAAAAATAAAGTAAGCCTGACACACTGTTAAATGTAACATGCTTTATTAATATTGCATCAAACATTTTTGAACATCTAGGCAATCAACAAAACAGTAAATCAAGCCCAGATTTGTGGTGCTGGCTGCTGTCAGTACACCACTGATTAAGGTTTTTGCTCTTCATCTTCTGGACTATCTCCTGACATCTGGCTACATTTGATGGCTGAATTCAACATATTCCAATACCTCCTAGACTACTAAACTCTTTGTGTATTCTGCATTTCTTCAAGATTGTTCACTTGTTTAGGCCAATTAGTTAAGATAACCTTTGCAGGTACAACAGCTTTTCTTGGAGTTCAGTGACAGCAGTTGTAAACAAGACACAACTGTCTACATAAAGCAGATGTCAGGTGTTTGCATCAATTTTGTTTCTGGTTTTCTCTCCAAAATCAATGAACCAAAACAATGCCTGTCATTATTCTATACGCTAACTCCTAAGTTTTTTGAGTTAATTATCTGATAAATAATACTCAGGAAAGCCAAATCTGGAAATGTAAAACCTTGGCAATGGCATTCACACAATCTTGAAACATCACTTCTATTCTCTTCACCTCTGTCTTTATATAATAATAATAATGATAATAGCCCACTTTTATATGGCCTTTACTATGAGCTTTATAATTATTATCTCAGTCAGTCCTTACAATCACCTCGGTTGTTGTTGTACACTTATTTGTGTTTCAGTTATGTCCAACTCTCTGTGACCCAAACTAGAGGTTTTCCTGGCAAAGAAACTGGAGTGATTTGCCATCTCCTTCTCCAGTTCATTTTGCAGAGGAGGAAACTGAGGCAAGTAGGGGTCCATGACTTGCCTAACATCACACAGCTAGTAAGTGTCCGAGGCCAGATATGAGTTTAGGTTTTCCTGACTCTAGACTCTGACCTCTTTCCACTGCACCACCTGGCTACCCTTTTTATTCCTTCATTCCTCCTAGTCTATTTCTTTCAACCCTTCTAGCTTGTTGTCTTTCTTTTTTTTGCCTCATTAAAGGGACCATGCCCTGACTACTTCTTAATCAGGCCTATTCAATGAATGGGCATTATTACTTCACCCTAAGTGAGTACCTGCATAGACCTTGGCCTAAAAGGGCCAAGGTCTTCCAGTACATCCTGGGTCATCTCCAGTCATTCTGATGAATATCTAGTAACTGGACTCAGATGGCTCTGGAGGAGAAGTGAGGCTGGTGACCTTGCACATCCCTCCCTCACTCAAAGCAAAGTCATGTGCAAGTCATGTCATTTCTCTGATGGCATGGTCTTCTTTGGAAACGGAAGAACACAACAATTTCTTTCATCAACCTGTCTCTCCATATCTTTTTCTCTACAATCTCTTCTTCAGTTCTTTTCACAATAAGGATTCCAGAGAATTTTTTAGGGCAAAGATCCTCTATCCCTACTTCTTTTGTATGCACAAAGCAATATTATACAGTTGGTCTTCCACCTTCTCTCCCACCCTTCCCCTCTCATCCATGTTCCTAGCACCAGCTTCCTGGAGTCCTTATGCTTTCCCCTAACTGTCCAGGATCCTCTCTACAGAACCCCAGGGTGCCCTGCTATCCTTGGAAAATAAGACTCACGTCCTTCATATCTTCCCAATACCTTTATCCATCTCTTTTGACCTGTGTCCCATTCCCTCAAATATCTAAGCTCGGTTTTGTAAGATGACACTTAGCTAATCTGGTAAATCAATGCATGCAGTATGGTGATGAATGTTGAGGTGTCTATGACACTTATAGGATCACAGAGTTATATTTGGAAAGAATCTTACAGGTCTTGGAGTCCAGATGATTCCAATGTTCTCTAATTCCAAATCTAACAATGTTATCTCCTCAAGAGGATCAAATACACACACACACACACACACACACACACACACACACACACACCACTTCTATTCTTTTAGAGGCAATATTTCCATTTTAAAAGTGGCCTTCCCATGATAATGCTTCAGCCCAAAGAAGTAACTCAAAGATGGAAAATTCACACTCCAGAGCAGTCTTATGCAGTTAATATTTTGTGGCAAGTAGCAGTTCTCAAATAGCTACCTCTCTTGGGAGGAGACCTGAAAATATCAACCTCGTTTTCCACTCATAAGGACTGGAGAAAGGCAGTGACTAGCACCCAGGTCCCTTAGAGAAGCCCCTTCTCCACAGCTTTCAGGTATCAAGAGAGATCACAGATATTATGTTATTGTGGGGGTCCAACCCTCAGAGCAATAGTTTTGGAGAAGCAAATCAAATCCAGAAAAAGAGCAATCAAAACACAGGCCCCACGGAAGACAGTGATGTTATCCATCACCCATCTGTGGACTGTCAAAAATCATTTTAATTGCCCCACAACCCCATGCAATAAGAAAAAAAATCAGACCTTGAGGGTATAAGACAGCAAATCACTTAGCAGTGTTCACCACTGGCCCCTGGATTCTCTTTCCAAGAAACATGTTTCTTTCTCCCTGTCAAACCTCAGGGCCTTACCAACATTCAACCTCCAGTCTCAGCTCAGGGGGAAAAAAATCCAGACTTTCCTTAAAAAGCCTGAGTTTGGCCCCATTGGTAGAGGGCCGAGAAAGTCGGCCATTCATCATGGAAAATTTCCTAATCAAACGGAATGCATTCATCTTAATTCTAGCTTAATGTTTATAAGATGCCTTTCTCAAAGATTTCTTCTAGGATTTTTTGCATCCCCCTTTCTTTTTTCAGTGAAGACTCTAAGACACCTCGATTCTGCCTAACTCTACAGTAGTGTTGTAGGCTCCTGAAGCCTTTCTCCCACTGGGGCAGCAAGCCAAGGTCTGTGATGTCTGACCCTTTCCAGGAGAATTTTATCTTCCTGAAAATCTACCTGCCCAGGCTGGTTGCATTTGCCAAAGGGAATTGCCTACAGTTTCCCACAGCTGTTCAGGGTTTCTTTTGGTTACTCTGAACTCTGGGAACATGAATCCTGAAAGATCATGACAGAATAAAAGGTCTTCTTTCTCCATCTTCTGCAAATGACAGAATAAAAAGGGACTGGCTCAAACTTCAGCCAGAGGGTTAGAAGTTAGACATTCTGCAGAACTTTCTGGAAGAGAAGATGTTAAATACTGAAATATACTAAAGTTTCCCAGTTTTCACTGAGTTAAACCAGATGGGTACAGAGGGAGATGGGGGAGGGAGCACAGGAAGCACTAATTTAATTTATGTGTAAATGAACTAGAGAGAGGATAGGCCGGGGGGAAGGCTGGTGTAGGTCAAACAATCATATACATGTGTATGTATGCATATATGTATGTTATGTATATACGCATTGTGTGTATGTATATATGTATTGTATGTATGTGTATATCCACATACATTACATCATAAAACAAAACAAATTGTATCCCTTTAGATACAATCATCTCCTTTTTTGGTATATTTTTACTCCATCTTTCTCTTGGGTCTAAAAACTATGATGGCTCCTCTCTAGGCAATGGAATACAACACAAAGAGCTAGGCCTACATGCAAGATGAATTACTAAGCTCTTTACACCCTTCAGCCCAGCAGTCTCTCTGGTGAGCCAGGAGGTCAAAGGCTGAAAACACACATTGGACAAAAGTTCAATTTAACAGAAAGAGCTATGCCTAGATGTAAGAATAGATACTAAACTGTTCACACCTTTGACCCAGCAATCCTACTAGCTCAAGCTTCAAAGGTGTCAAAGGCTAGAGTATATATTGAACAAAAGTCCAATTTATGCTGAAGTACTCAGAGCGAACACTTTCTTGTGGCAATAGAAGTGAGTTGCTGATCAGTCAAGGAATGACTGAAAACCCTCTGGTATAGGAATGTTATGGATGTGAGGTAAGTAAAGGCTTCTATAAGAAATTCAGATGTCACAGAGAGGACATGCTCAGATTTACCCTGAAGTCCATAGTTCCTTCCAAACCTTCAATGATATGCACTAGCATTTCACTCCTTGTATGCACTAAATGCATGTTGGGCCATTTAAAAATCAATTGTAAAGGGGGCATGTTATATTTGGTAATGATATTCTCCAAAAATCTTCATGGAGTGCTACTCTAGGTTGGAAATATTGGTAGCATGCCTGAAGGGAAGCAAGGTAAAAACCCTCAGGAGAAAGAGTGCACCGGAATGGAAAGAAGACAAAATATCTATGGAGCAAGGAAGTTGCTTCCCAGATGCACCTAATTTTCACAACTATTACAATGTTCTGTGCTTAAAAACAATGCTATGGTTCCTGTTCTGAGAAGCCTCAGTTGCAAAACCTCAGTGATTCAGATTCTATGTTAAGAGGCAATGCTCCGAAGTCCTGGAGATAGCAGGGCAAGTTATTAACCTTACCTTAACCTCATCTTGGTCACTGTGGTATGTGGATATAAGAAAATGGGAAGTCCTGAGATGGTAGGCCCACAAATAGAAGATTCCTATTCTACTGGCTTATAGTACCACAATGCTAAGATGGCTTGAAATGCAAAGTGGAGAGAACTCTCTGAAAATTTGGGAAGTTAGAGCTTTGGAAATGGTTGACGGGAGTATTCACTTTATGATTCTTATCACTTGTTATGAATCTTACCTTCTTTTTGGAATAGATATCCTCTCATATTGCTATGATGTCACTCAATTAGTCCTGGTCTAGTTGGGAAAATTCAGAGGAAAAATGGGGGCTCATTAACTGTAAACATACACACATAGCTCTGGTGCAATGGGACACCCATTACCCACTAGCGGGTCCACTTTCCCATAAAGGAGGAATCAGTGTATTTCCAAGAGTTTAGGACAGAATGATGAAATAAAGGAGGCATTGAACATTTCTCAGATTGTTCACATGTTTATTTTGGGAATAATTGTGTGGTCAGTGCCAAGTGTTGACAATTTGTGGCCCTTGAGAATTGGAAAGAGGGAACCTGAATGTTTTGGTAATGTGGTTTAGTGGACAAAGAGCTGGGCTGAGAGTCAAGAGATGTGGGTTCTAGGCCTGACTGCTCACAACTTACCGCACGATTTTGAGTAAGTCACTTCATTTCCCCATACCCTAATACCTTCTAATGAAGAGATTAGAGAAGATGAACTGTAAGTTACCATTCTAGGTCTAGAGTTCTATGATTTTAAAGAAATATTCAAATAATCTTATAGTTCAATAACAACCATTTCCCCTGTTTCTCACTAGACATATTGATGGGAACTAGCAAGGATAACCTTGAAGCTTTCAGTACCTAGTCTAAGAGAGGGGTTGGTGAGAAGGAAAAAAGTCAAAGGCTTTTTAGTGAATACGGCAAATGGGGTTTAGGGATCCATATAATGGATCACAAACTGCTGACTCTATTAAAATATTCTCTTTATCCTAATCTCAGCTAAGATCACACTTTGTGTAAGAAACCTTCTCCAATCCCCTTAAATGATGGCGTCTTCCCTTCCCTTTACTGATTCTCTCCAACTTATCTTTTAGGTAACTTATTATTTGCATCTTGTCTCACCAAACAGACTAAAAGCTCCTGGAGAACAAAAACTGTTTTTCCCTTTCTTTATATCCCACTGCTTAGTATAGTTCCTGGAACATGGGAGCCACTTAATAAATGTGGGTTGACTTGCCTTGACCTCTGAAGGTCAATATTCCCTTCTTTCCCCTGAAGACTCTTCTCTTAAAACACAGCCAAAATGGTGGAATAAAAGCAGGAACTCTACAAATCTTCTTCCAAAAAAACTTTAAAATAATACCTCAAACTGAATTCTGAAGCTACAGAACCAACAAAAGGTTGGGGTGGAACAATTTTCCAGCTTAAGACAATTTAGGAGGTCAGTAGGAAGGGTCTATCTCCCCAGGTTGGTGATCAGGCCTAGAGCACAATGCAGCACTGGCTGGGCTCTGGAAAGCCAGAAATAGGCCTTTTAGGTGGCTATGTCAACAGCAACTTCCGGGACTTTCAGCCTTCAAATAGTAAAGGGGTCAGACAATCGTTCAGAAGGAGATTACAGGGAACCCTTTGCTAGCCTTGGGTATAGGACCGTGCTGCATTGCCCATACATAGTTCTGGGTCACAGTGCTAGGGCAAAGAGGAGCACTAGCACTTGAGGATACAGGGGAGTAGGGGCACTGGTCAGTATCAGGGTGGAGAAGAGTGCTGGTGGTCACTCATAGACCATAGCAAAAGGCAGGAAAGGAGTAACCACACCTTCCCTTAGATCATACCACCCTTGAAAGCTCACAGACCCCTGGAGGTAGCTCTGAAAACAGCAGCACAAAAACTTGAAATTTGGGACAATGCCCCCTCAACCTCAGGAGCAGAGATTAACTTTAGCTACAAGGTAAAAGTCATGAAATAGACTGGGAGATGAATAAACAACAACAACAAAAAGAACCTGACCATGTTGTTACAATGTTACATAACATAGTTACTATGTTACCACAGTGACCGGGAAGATCAAGACATAAACTCAGGAAAAGACAATGAAGTCTAAAGAGTTTCATGCACAGCCTCAAAGAAAAATGCGAATTGGACACAAACCCAAAAAAATTCTTGGAAGAGCTCAAAAAGGATTTTTAAAACCCAATAAGAGGGACAGAGGGAAAATTAGGAAAAGAAATGGCAGGAATACAAAAAAGTTTATGAAAATAAAGTCAACAAGCTTGGTAAAAGAGACAGCTAAGCTGCTCAGGGGATAGAATTCTGGGCCTGGAGTCAGGAAGACCTGAGTTCAAATGTGAGCCCCATATACTCACTAGCTGTGTGACCCTTGGCCTCAGTTAACCTCTGTTTTCTATAATCCACTGGAGAAGGAAGTGGTAAACCACTCCTGTATCTTTGCCAAGAAAAACCCCAATGAGGTCATGAAGAGTCAGACACAATTGAATGACAGAACAACAGTAAAAGAAGCACAAAAATCCAGTGAAAAGAATAACAGATTTGTCCAAGTGGGGAGAAAAGAGTTACAAAAGTTCACAGAAGAAATTAATTCTTTAAAAATTAGACTTAGGCAAATGGAAGCTAATCATGAGACATCAAGAAAAAATAAAATTAAATTAGAAGAATGAAAAATAGAAAAAATGTGAAATAACTTATTGGAAAAACAATTGACCTGGAAAAATAGAAAAAGGAGAGAGAATTTCAGTATTCTTGGATTACCTAAAATCCATGATAAAAAAAAAAGAACCTAGACATCATATTTCAAGGAATTGTAAAGGAAAGTTACTCTGATATCCTAGAACCAGAGGGTAAAATAAGAATTGAAAGAATTCACTGATCACTTCCAGAAAGAGATTCAAAATGAGAACTCCCATTAAAATTATTCAAATTCCAGAGCTCCCAGGTGAAGAAGAATATATTGCAAGCAGCCAGAAAGAAATATTTCAAATATCATAAGAGTCACAGTCAGGATAAGTTTAGCAACTTCTCCATTAAAGGATCAGAGGACTTGGAATATGATATTCCAGAAGACAAAAGAGCTAGGATTATAACCAGGAATAACTTGCCCAACAAAACTGAGTATAATCCTTCAGGAGGAAAATATTGATCTTTAATGAAATAGAGGACTTTTAAGCATTTCTAATGAAAAGACCAGAGCAGAGTAGAAAATTTGACTTTCAAATATAAGACTCAAGAGAAGCGTAAGAATGGTAAACATGAAAGATTCTCCTCTACCTCTGCAATCTTTACCCTATAGCCTGGCATCTAATGCCTGGTGAGTGGATGCTGTTAATATTCCCAGTGAATTTAAAATGGATTCACTTCCATTCAAAGACCCCTAGCTACAAAACTGGAAAGGTGTATATCATTATCAAAAGGCATTTTTATGTGATCAATCTGTAGTTGTCAGGTCCTAAAAAGGAGGTATGGGGGGAGGGGGCAGATAATAAAAAGAAAAACTCACACCTTCAGGGAATTTACAATCCAAGAAAGAAAGCATTACTGTAAAGATAAAGGATGTCCAGAGAAATAACACTACCTACAGTGAACTAAAGCATGAACTGAGGTATAGAAAGCAACTATTTATGGATGGTGGCTTGATGGGTCTTTTATCATCCCTCATACCTAAACTTCTATCCCATAAACTCTTCCAAGGACTCTAATAAAATTAGTCATAGTCAGTTGGAGCACTGCAGAATTTCATGGCTGAAGGGGATCTCAGAGATCTAGTCCTACACCATCACTGTCATTTTTCAGATAAAGAAAATGAGGCTCAGACACCAAATGGCTACTTGTTGTTTTGGATGCAAATGCCAAACATGGAGTTCTTATGAACTATTGACAATTTAGCTAAAAAGAGCTCATTTGATCTGCTGCCTCAGCACCACATGGTCAGGTCAGCCAAACTTCACCTTAAGAATCCTGAGGAGTAAAGAGAGAGAAGATAGAAAGGTCTGAGGCGGAAAGTGCTGTCCGACTTCTAAGAACTAGACACTGAGGGAGTAGGGATGGTGGCAGAGAAAAGGGATGAGGAGAAGATGACCAGGGGCACTGAAGTGGCTACTCCGAAGAGGAACTTTTGCTTACTTCCCAATTTCACTTTCATTGATTTCAAGAGTTCCTAATCTGGATTCTGTGAACATCAATGTAAATAAATAGATAAATACGTATATACATACACATATAGAAAAACAAATGAATAAAAATGTGTATGTGTGTGTACATGGGTAAATGTATGTGTTTATATATACAGAGTACCTATGAGTATGTATGCATGTATATGTATATATAAAGAGTGTATATGAGTATGTGTATGTATATATATGCCTTTAGTGTATGTATCCATATACACATGTATATACTTATGCATGCACTAACACATATACATATATACACATATATGTATATATACATGTACATATGCACACATATAATATTTTGATAACTATTTTAAAATATTTGGTTTCCTTTATAATTCTATGTATTTTATTTTATGAATTTAAAAACATTATTCTGAGCAGAAGTCCATAGACTTCACCAATCTACCAAAGGGGCCCATGACATACACACAAAAAAGTTAAGAAACCCTGATTTATTTACATTAAAGTGCTTAAATTACCAATACATGCTGAGCTCTAGTTGTTGGGCAAGTAATGGGGAGGAAAGAGTACTTAATTATCCAGTTGTCTTACATGTCCATCTGTCTCTCTGCCCTTTCTTTCAATCAGAACAGGCTTTGTGAAGGAAGACATAAAGGATTTTAAAGAGTGGTGGACTCTGGGATCCAGTGGGGTCCATAAATAAACATCCCTATTCCCAGCCCACTTCCATTTGAGACATTCCTGTGTAAGAGGGAATAAAGTATGCAGTGACTGTCAAATAGGAGAGCATCCTGGCATTGGTCACCTCCGGGCCAAAGGGAAGATAGTGATGGTTGAGGGAGAGGAGTAGAAAGTGGTCAATGCATCATAACTTGCCCTCTAATTAATTTGCTGGATGGAAGAGAGAGAAACTGTTTTAAAATTTTTCCATCTATGTCTCTGTCTTAGCAGGAGTACCCTCCTAACTATACCAGCCAAGACAGATAAAGGTGAAAACAATGGACACTTTGTTTAGACCCTGGCTCCAGGCAAATCCCTTCCCTGCTGGGATAGCAGAGGGAAAGGACACTGGGCTGCCTTCCTTGCAGATGCCTAGGAAATCATATACTGGCCCCAGCCCTAGGCAGCAAGACTGCTACACTGAAGCCAAAATGCTCTTTACAGGAAGAGTTTGAAGAGAAGAGCTGAGAGGGAGGGATTGTGGAGAGAGCTGGAGAGCAGGAGTGGCAAGAGAACTGCAAATTCTCCTGACACACTTTTGATACGACTCTCATAATGGAATCCTGGAATCTCAGATTAGGAAGGGGCTAAAGCACCACGGAAGGAACATAATCCAGGTTCATCTCGCATAATGGGCTGGCTGCTTGGCTTCTGGGAGAACCAGCTATGGGATACAGGCATCTAATGGAAAGAGTACAGTTCAGAAAATAGCTCTAACAACTATGATAGCAGTGCCACTGACAACAGCTCACACTTTTATTGTCCCCCTCTTGCAATCTCTGAACAGAGACAAACTGGCTTCTCTGTGTTCCATTGGCTACCTATCTGATAGTCCTGGGGAGAAATTAACAAGAGGAACTGTGGAAGATCTGAAAAATAAAACAGCTCAATAGAAGGGGTGATAGAGAAAATGGAACCCTATGACTAGATCCAATTCCAATTCTTATTAATCACATGACCCTCTAGGCAAACCATTTGACCTCTCTTGGTCTTCTCCACCTTGCAATGGAGATAGTAGCTTACAGGACATTTTAGAGGGGAAAATGCTTTGTTAAACCTCAAAGCACTTCATAAATGGGAGTGATTTTTTGCTGAGGTTGTTATTATTCTGTCATGAATAAGGAAGTATACCTGATTCTCCATTTTCTGGAGGCTAATGATCCAGTATGTAGAGCCTCTCTACCTTTCTCCTATTTCTTTTATCATCCTGTCCATGGTCTCTTATGCCTAAAGAGAGCAGGATATGGTCAAGTCAAGGAGGATTTATTAAGTACTCGTTATGTGCCAAGAACTGGGAATCGAAATATTGGATGAAAGATAGTCCCTGACCTCAAGAAACTTGATTCTAATGGATAAAGATGCTTCATCAAAAGGAGCTTTGAAGTGAGGAGAGGAATTGTACCCATGAAGGAGCATGGTGGTCAAATCTGGAGAATGAAGGATGGCTGGTCTGAGCCCTTCCTCAAAATGGGGGTTCAGAGGGAAACTCATCAACCAGAGAAAAGGCCACAGAAGTAGATAGAGAAGTCAACTAGAACATGGTGACAAACTCCAGAGGGTGAAGCACAGCTGGTCTAGGCCTTTTCTCAAAGTGGAGACTCCAGAAGGAACTCACCCATGAACGAGTTAACTGCACAATGTCAACAAAATAGACCTGTATGGAGTGAGCATACCCAGCCCAATATATAGAGGTATGTAAAGAAGTATACACCTCTTGTTGCGTTTGTCTTTCATTCTCGAAGAGAAACATGACATCAAGATGATGACATAACAAAGTGTATACCTCCATAAAATTTCTCAGATGAGAAAACCTGGACCAGCAAGAACTGAAGTTAACCAACTTATGTGGCAGGTGCTTTGTTTGTGTCTTTTACTAATGGAAGGATTGAATCAGTTAGGCTTTCAAACATATTCCCTAGAGGAATATCAACCCTAGAGGTTGATAAAATGGATCATAGACATCTGACTACTTTGTAGCATAGTAGAGAAAACTGTTCTGGGAATCAGAAAACCTGGGTCCTATTCCTGATTCTATCAATAGTTAACTGTATGCTCTTGGGCAAGTGATCTCTGGACCTTGGTTTATCCATATGTGAGACACGGAGATCAGAGAAGATCATCTCTGAAGTCCCTAATAACTCTGAAACTCTATAATTTTCTGCCATTGTGGATTGGACATAGTCCAGTGACTATGTCAAGTGAACATGGTCAGGTGAAAGATAGTCTCCACCAAATATTATCCAAACTCAATGTCAGGGGCTATGGGATGTCAGAGAGAAAGCAGTAAAGGCTAGAAGAGTTACTGGGGACCAAAAGTTGAGGGGCAATGGTGGGGGAATCATAGGATCACAAATGTAGAACTGGAAAAGATCTTCGAGGTCAATGAATACAAAACTGTTCATTTTATAGATGAAGAATTGAGGCCCAGAGAAATTAAGTGACCTATTCAGAGTCACTTCTGTTTTCAAGTCAACTCAAGCACATTTGGAGGCAACCTGCTATATTCTGTACTTTGACCCTCATAGAAATTTGGGCTGTAGCCAAATACGAATCGCAGGGTATCAGAGATTGTAGAATCTCCAAATTCGAAGTCAACTTAGAGGTCATCTAGTCCAACCTATTGATAACACACATGAGGTCAAGAATTCAGTTTCTTTCTGCTTCTTCCCAACAGTATTTATTCTTCATGGCTATACCCACCCCCAACACCTTTCTCTTTTAAGCCAGCTTCCCCAACGCCCATTTCTCAGGCAGGCATTTCAAGGACTGATCAGCCAAATGCTACCTTTTCATTTCTCCAAAATTACATTTTGGAAAAACTATGCAGACAACACACCAAATATGTGCCAAACTCAGGAAGTCAGAACAGTCCCAAAATACTCCCCCAATTTTTCTTTGCAGCTGATTTCCCAGATGGGCTGGAAGGCACTCAAAAATGTTTAGCTTATATTCTTTCTCATCCTGCCTGGCCAGCTCTTCTCAAGGTACAGAGGAATGAATGAGCCCAGTATAATGAGCCCAGTGTGAGAAGGACCATTGGCCAACAATGTCTTTTCTCATCATCAGAAATTCACTAGGATCATAGACCCCAAATCCTTATTCCTGCTTGGGGTCCTGGAAAGCTCTCCTGTATGGACAATTGCTTGGATTCAGGTGACATGTTGGGGGAGCTGGAATGAAATACTTCTCCATGTCAATTCTTGCCCACCCCACCAGAGGAGAATTGATCTACAGCATGGTGGTTTGGGAAAGAATTTTATCTTGAAGCCAACTGGCAGGTCACTGGGAAAGTGTCGAGACATAACACCTTTTAAGTCCTGTTTTTCTCAGGAGTACTAATCAGGGACAAGATTCCAGCTTGTCTCACATAATGAGTTTACTGTGGTTTCTGGGGGACATCCAATCATGAAACACCTGGGTCTAATGGAAAAATTAGGATCATAGAGCCTAGAGTTGAAAAGGAACCCAACTTGGCTGACACCCTTCCTTCTGTAGCCAAGGAAACTAAGGCCCAGACAGGAAAACTGTCTTGCCAAAGATCAGATTCGAACTCAGGTTCTCTGACTCTAAAACCAACATTTTCTCCACTGCACCATGTTGACTACAGGACTGAGAGTTGAGAGACCAGGGTTCCAACCTTGATCTATTCATCACTGGCAATAACAATCTTGGGTATATCACATAATCTCTTTGTGTCTTGGTTTCTTCATTTGCAAAATGAGGACATACATTGCAGGAGATTTAGGGAGCCTAGAATGAGAAAAAAAATTAGGAAGCACATTGAGAGCAGACATGCTATGGAAATGCAAACAACAATGATTATGATATTTGATTCTATTTCAATTTGTCCTCAATCAAAACAATGGCAGTGAAGATATACTGAATAAAATAACATTCATGATCAAGCAGTTTCTCATTATTTCTTGAGTTTTGTAAAGCAATTACTGGTTAGCAGCATAGCATTCCAATTGCTGGCCCTCAGTCATCTTTCATACCACTGCTGAGTCTGAGCCCTTCTCACCACTCAGTTAATAAACATTTTTAAGCCCCTATTGTGTGCCAGTCACTGTGTTAAAAGGTAGAGATGCAAATAGAAGCAAAAAAGGTAGTCCTTGCCTTTAAGAAACTGACAATCTAAAGGGAGAGAAAATAAGCAAACAAGTATGTACTAACAAGCTGTATACAGGATCTCCAGATGTGTTGCTTCCATCCATGGACCTCCATCCATTCCAGAAAGAGATCTATCCAAAGACAATATTAGTCTTCCTGATCCCAGAGTTTCCACCATCAGCAACCTGGGCTGGCAATTGTTGGTCCAGCCACACAAGAAGGAGAGAACATTCCTGGCATTTTAGAACATTAACCCCAGAGAAGGGTCCTGCAGATAGGGGGTTGGCCTTGGAGTCAGGAAGACCATAGTTCAAATCCAGCCTCATACTCATGTTGGTTATATGATCATGAATAGGTCACTCAACTTTTCAGGGACTCCAGGTTAACTCTCTAAGATTATAATTAGATGGAGTATTTACTAAGTACTTAATGTGTGCAAGAAATCGTACTAGACAATGGGTATAGAAAGACAAGCAAGGATGACTATTCTTACTCTTAAGAAGCTTACATTGTAATGAAGGAAAGTCAATTCTTTAAGAAGAACTGGAAGGTAGGAGGTTCTGGGGAAAGCTTCTAACAAGAAATGGAAAGGAAATGCAGTCGGGAGTGAAGGGCCCCTCATGAAATGACCCTAAGTTATTAAACAAACTGATCTACATTGGTGCAAAAAGTTTCCACAAGAGGAATTCTTTATACTGATGAAGTCACAAACATAGATTGCTCCTATACCTGCACTTTACTTCTCTGATCCTTCCAAATAAAGGCCTTCTTTATTCATTAGAGCATTTCTTTTAAAACTCATGTTTTGAGGATTCCATTGGGTGTCCCCAGGGGACCATAGAGAAAAATACTTCTAATGGCTGAGAAGCACATGTACCTATCCACTTTAAACTCTGTGTTGGTCTCCATCTGCAAATGCACTGCTACTACCTCTGAGTGTGGACCTATCCCAGGACAGTTGGCATCTAGGACCCCATTACCTCCGTGAGGCATGAATGCCTATTGAAATCAAATTAGTTTACAGGCCCTGTGGGGAAGTAAGCTGAGCAGATCATGGGGGGACCAATAGGGAGTTTTAAGCATCTGGTACTCTGACCTAGACTTTCCATCAAAAACATCTCTAATTTTCACATAAGAAACAGAATCAGAAGGAGAATGGCCATTTGTATTCCTGGACTAAGAGTAGCCCGTCTAGATTGGAAACAGAAGGTTGAAGTCAGTCAGGAGTCTGGGTAGACAAGGGAATGTTATTAGGGAAGAAAAGTTAGTAGACATAAGAACTTTTGTGATAACTCCTACTTTTCTTCTACTGGGCCCAGCAGACTTCCTTCCACTATTCTTTGCCTTACATGTTCCCCCTTGATTCCTATCCTTTCCCTAGAATCCCATCATTTAATCAATTTCTTCTATCCACATCCTTTTTATTCTTTACTTATTTTTGTAATTACTCATTCTTTACTACCTCCCATATCTCTCCTCCTTACCAGTTGGTACCCTCATGAAAGTCACTATAATAGAATGAAAAGAGCAATGGATTTAGCATCAGAACACCTAAGGTCAAATCTCCATGACTATCTATGTAAACATGGCCAAGTCACTTAGTTTCCTGTACCTCAGTTTCCTCATCTGTAACATGAAGAGATTGAATTGTATCAGAGGTACCAAATATTCAGCCTAAGGGAGATTGAAATATAACTGGGAAATATTTAACTAACTAAATAAAAATACAATAGAACATAGATAAGGCAGAAGAAGGTATTACATACTATCAGTGGAGTTCTCTCAACAGTGGTTGGATAACTACTTTCTGAGTAAGGGATAGAGGAGATTTTCCACCAGGTATGAACTGGACCAGATGGCCTCTGAACTGAGATGATACTATAAACCTAGATTGTTTTTTGACTGGGGAGTCAAGAAAAATGCATTATTTATAGGGTAGTTCTGTAACTAACTTATATATGACTTTGGGTAAGTCATTTCATTTCTATGGGGCTGAATTAACTTTCATGTCAAATGAAGGGGGCAAGGCTAAGTGATCTCCAAGGACTCTCTCAGTTAATAAATAGCCAAACTAAGAGACCACATCATGACTTAATCAATCAATGACTGCTAAATGTCAAGTGTCTGAGACTGGATTTGAACTCAGGTCCTGTGCTCTATTCACAGTGCCACCTAGCTGCCCCTTATATTCTTACTCATAAAAGACATTCTGATGCTCTCCTTAGCACAGAATTTCTGCTTTTGACCCAGTTCCTTGCATCTATCAAAGCTTGCCTTTCAGTTCTTTTCATTCATACTCATAATGATTATCACTTAAAGTCTCCTTCCTGTCAGAGGTATTTGGATTTTACAAGGAACAGAGCATTAATTTAAATGAATGAAGCTTTAAAGATGGAAAGCCATAAGCAATTAGGCAAGGACATCTGAGGGTCTTTCCCAGAACCTCTGAAATCACATAGACATTAGTCACCAACTGGTCTTCTGGTAAGGCCATCCCTATGTGTTAGTGCTCGCCCAAAATCAGCGTGAGGAAGACATATATTACTGTACTCTCTGCCACTGAAATTTCCCTGTGCACTGCCCAAGCCTGTCCCAGAAAAACTTTATTTCTAAGGTCATGGGCAGAATATAAGTAAGTCAGACTCCAAGATGTGATGCCTCTCCATGACAGCGTAGTGTATGGGGTGGGGGTGGGGTGGCTTGGAATGTTCCCTGACCTAGGGCCAGGTTACTCAAGCTAAGGGATACTACATCTGGTTGGGGAATAGGGGGGTTAACATAATCTAACTGCTTTCTGCCAGTTCTACTTCCTTTCTTTTCCTTCTAGTGTACTTGTGTGTATGAATGTGTGTGTGTGTATATGTTTGTGTATGTTCATTTTTCTTACTTAAGAAGAGTGGGGAAGGAAGGAAGGAAGGAAGGAAGGAAGGAAGGAAGGAAGGAAGGAAGGAAGGAAGGAAGGAAGGGAGAAAGGATTTATTAAGTACCTATCATGTGCCAGACAGTGTAATTGGTGCTTTACAAATGTTATCATATTTGTTCCTTGCAACAATTCTGGGAAGTATTTACTATTATTATTCCCATTTTACAACTGAGAAAACTGAGGCAAGCAGAGATATAATGACCTGCCCAGGGCCACACGGTTAGTACATATATGAGGCTGGATTTGAACACAAGTCTTTCTGACTCCAGGTCACAGGAAGTCAAGGCTGTAATGATCTTAACACTGCATGTAGAATCAGGGGACCTGCTTTGAACCCCATGCCTGCAATTTACTATTGCTAAGACATGTTAAAAGGAAGTCACTTTGCCTTTCCAAGTCTCAATTTCCTTATCTGTAAAATGTGGGGGATGGTCTAAGGTCTCATCTAGCTCTAAATCCTATGACCCCAGATGGAAGGAGAGTGAGATCCAGGAATCTGAAGGATTCTGAGGAGGTGGATTAAGATCTGAGGTTACTGTAATTCTGGTACCATTCAGGAAGTGGGCAGGGAATTAACAGAGTGACCTTGAATAAGGGAAAGCTTCATATATATATATATATACACACACACACACACACACACACACACACACACACACACACACACACACACACACACATCTAGTACATACTCAGCCTTATACAAAATTCCCTTCAGACAGTCTTTGGCTACCTGGACTGGATTAGCCTCAAGCAATGGGACCTTCAACTCAGGAACTTCCCTTTATGGTTTGTCAGCCTGAGCTCCCAGCCAGGTGAGGGGGGACTGGGGAGGGGAGCTGGTCAGACATGTCATTGTGGGAAGCCAGGCTGGCAGACCTTGTAGATTCTCAAGATTTCACCACTCTCCTTGGTATGTTGGCCGAGACTGCTCCCTCCCTCCCCACCACCACCAGTCTCTAAAGAAAGGGATGCCAGTCTTAGCTGTGTCTCACAAACTTCCGCTGTGTTTCTGAGAATCCCAGCCATGGCTGAGAGCCGGGGCCCATGAAAAGCTCTTCCAGGCCACTGGTTCCTGCTTTTGTTTTAATCTAAAAGAGATTCTAGTCCCTGCACACACAAGCCTTGTCCAGCAATTCTTTACAGCTCCCTTTGGAAAAGGGTCCCAACCGGAGGGCTAATTGATGGGTCAGAGAAGATGGCTGTGAAATCACATTTCCCAGAGATTTATCAGTACGGGAAAGAGGCCCTGGCTATATGAGATAGGAAAAGGGTCCTTTGAGGCAAGCAGTGTAGAGAGTATCCTCACATGGCATTAGGCCTCGAAATTCCATTGAGGCCCAAAGATTGCCTTACATCATCCTCAGTTTTCAGTTGTTCCTTTGTTTCAGTAGCGTCTGACTGTTTGTGATCCCACTTGGGGTTTTCTGGGCAAGGATAATGGAAGGGTTTGTCATTTCCTTCTCCAGATCATTTTACAGATGAGGAACCTGAGGCAAAGAGGGTTAAGGGACTTGCCCAGGGTCACATAGTAAGTGTCTGAGGCCAAATTTCAACTCAGGTTCTCCTGACTCTGGACTTGTTACTCTATCTATTGTGTTACCTATCTGCCCTCCTTAATTTACTTAATCTGCATTCCTCTTTCTTAGGAAATACCATTTTCTCCTGTTCCCCTCCTTATTGATCTTTTTTAGCTGTCGTCATGCCTTATTTCCCTACTAGACTTTAAGTCTCATAAGGGAAAGGATATGGTTTCATCTAAAGTTTGTGTATTCCTTTGTGCCTAGCATAGTACACTACATATAGTAGATAAGTATTTGGTGGTGGTCTTAGAAAACGCAAGCATCTACCTGGAACAGACACCCTGTAATCATAGTCTATCACCATGCCTCTGACAACACACACACACACACACACACACACACACGTGAATACACATAAGGATTCCATAAAATCCCACATAAAAAGAAAAACAAAGCAAAAGTGGACTTCATAGAATTAGGGACTTTAAGGAAACTTCAGTCCCAGGTACACTTTCAATGTCACAAAGTTGATGATTTCTTCTGCTGATGTGTTTGTGCTGCCGTCTGAAGAACCTAATGATTACCAATTATTGTCTACTCAATTTCAAGAACACAAAATAAGATAGAGGACTATGAAAAAAACTTACAGCAACAGAGCAGTATGGTTCCCCAACATTTTTTTGTTTTTAAAACTGTTTCTTAATACTCATATTTTCCCAATTTGTAATAATTTAAGGTTCTCTGTCTTCCTCCTTTAACCCATCTAATTGTTTATATACATATAAGACATCACCCTAATCTTTTATAAGGAGTTTTCAATCTTACTTATTATATGATTCATTTTCTCCCCAAAACTGCTCAAATTTCACCCAAATTTTTAGCAGTTTTTATTAAACTTCCTATCCTACGACTTTGACTTCAAAATGTTCATCTATAACAGTGACAATATATTACATCTTAATTTCACTCTTTTCCTTTACACAGAAGCACTTTTTCCGCTCCTTTCAGCATTAAATGACATTGCCTTAAAGAAAAGTATCCCACACCAAAATGGTAGGTTCAATTTACAGTTCCACCCACAGTGAAATAATGTGCTTATCCTCCCATAGTCCACTCAAAAATTGCTATTTTCCTTTTTTTTTTAACTTTTACAATATGATGAGCATGGGGTGAAACTTAACAGTTATTTAAATATCCATCTTATTACTAGTAATTTGAAGCGTTTTTTCATGTATTTGTTGAAACTTTGCCTTTCTTTTGAGAAATTTCTGTTAATATCCTTTGACCATTTCTCTTTTAGGGAATTGCTCTTGTTTGTATATATTTTAATCTAATGTCTATATATCTTGACTATCAGGCCTCTATTCTGTACATTTGCTGCAAATATTCTATCACATTAAATTATTTCTCTTCTAATTCTAACTATTGATTTTGTTTGTACAAAACCTTTCCAATTTTGTAAAATCAAAATTGTTTTCACTCTTATGATCCTCTCTATAACTTATTTGGTTAAAAACATTTCCCTTTCCATAGTTGTAATGGGGATTCCTTTCTTTGTTTCTCACATTTTTTACAGTTGTATCTGCTATATTTATGTCCAGCATTTCTCTGAAATTTATTGTAATGTACAATGTGAAATGCTGGTCTGAACTTTTTTTTCTGCCAGTCTTTTTTCCTGGCAAATTTTATCAATCTATAAAGTTTTAATGTCAGTGGTTTGAATCCTTGGGTTTATCAAACTTTAGAACAGTGTGCTTGATTGCTTCTGTGTCTTACATAAACTGTTCCACTGATCAACTTTTCTATTTTTTAATCAGGAATAGATAGTTTTGATAATTATTGTTTTGTAGTATATTTTAAAATCTGGTATTATTAGACTACTGTCCTTCCTTTTTTTTCTTTTTTCTTTTTTTTGGTGAACCCTTTGAGAGTACTGAGTACCCTCTGAAGAATTGCTTTATCCTTTGTTTTTGCATCCCTAGTGTCTTGAACAGTGCATGGTACGTAATAGGTGCTGAATAAAGCTTTGCTTGCCTATTTTCTTTGAGATTCTTCACCTTTTGTCCTACCAAATGATTTTTTAAAATTTTTTGTAGTTCTATAAAATTAACGTTTAGGAATTCCATTGGTATAGCAATGAATCTGTAAATTAATTTGGGTAGTAAAGACATTTTCATTAAATTGACATAGTATCTGTTGCTGTCAATATTATTGACTCAAAATGAGTTCAGCTGCCTATCTCTCTATGTTCAGTCTAAGGTCTCTTTAAATTAAGAATGCCAGTCAAGGAATTGAGGTTTTGTTGCTGTTTTTAAAGTCCAAAGTGTGTGTGTGTGTGTGTGTGTGTGTGTGTGTGTGTGTGTGTGTGTGAGTGTGTGTGTGTGTAAGAGAGAGAGAGGAGGGGTGGAGGAAGGAAGGAAGGAAGGAAGGAAGGAAGGAAGGAAGGAAGGAAGGAAGGAAGGAAGGAAGGAAGGAAGGCATGTTTGGACTTGAATCTGTAGATGTTATGCACATACTATTTATAAATTAAACTACAGTGAGGAAAAAGGAGATGCAGATTTGAGTCTACAACATGGAAAGAACAGAATTTTAAAAATGGCAGGGACCTTAAAGGGTATCTAGTAATGCTCCACCATTTGGGGCCTTAGAGATGACACATAACTTCTCACCATCTTAAAAACTCTTTTTATTGCCTAGGAGTTTGGGGGTCTTCGATAGGCAAGAGGATGATATTGAGAATCTTTTGTGCATGAACCCCTGCTTCTAGTCAAGAACTGAGACTAATTATGATTCTGAATGCTGGTGGGTGGTTCTTTGCAAGTACCATGATACCCTAACCACCAGACTGTTATCAGCATCATTATCCTCAATTTTTTATTCCCCAAGTAAACAAATAATAATAATATTTTCTAGTTAGAGCTTTGCATCTTACATCTATTTCCATCATGGTCACTGAGAAGGACCTCCCAACCCCAGTGTTGCACCCAATTTGGCTTTTTTCCCTTTTCCAAGCACCTTCCTCATTCTAAACCTGAACCCCTTTGTGGGTTGACACATAGAACTACTTTAATTATACAAACAGCTTGAAGACACACCCTGGAACCAATGGATTCTGAACAGCTTTCCTTGTTTTCGTCTATAGGCTCCAATTACTTCTCTATCTCACAAGGAAATGTGTCCATGTCTGCCTGCCTAGAGGCACACACTGAAGACCAACATTTAAAAAATGCACTATATTGTTGGCAAATTCTCATTTCCTCTTGCCCTCCAGTAATTATACAAGTTCACTCCTCACAGATTCTTTAAAGCACATCAAGGCCATTACCACTTTCTACATGATTTTGGGCAAAAATGTTAGAGAAAGGATATTTAAGTGTGGGAGTAGATGAGTAGAAAGAGTGATAAACAAGTATATCCTGCAAACCTGGCTTATTTGGTTAGTCACTTCACCTTCTACCCACTTATTCTCCTACTCAAATGTTCCCACTAATTTTTTTGCATGTATGTACACATACATATGTATATATTCATATGTGTGTAGATATACGATGTTTGTTTGTACACATAGATATTTGTATCCACACACACTATATGCCATATATCATATGTCTTTACCATCCCTCTGAACATTTACCGTGGCTGGATAAGCTATTAAGAATCAAGTGAATCCAGAAGATAGGTTGAATGGGAACATTTGTTATTCTAAATATTTACTTTCCTGTACCTTGTTTTTGTTTTTTGTTTTTTTTCTCTGTGACCTTTTAAGCCCATGGATGTGTAAGCCAGTGTTCTCTCTCATTGCAATAATAAGTCCACCCAGATGGAATTACAACACTGTCAGGCTACACTTTGAAGGAAAGAGGATATCTCATAAATTGAAGAGGATGGAAGTCAACAGAATCTATCTTAGTGAAAAGCAACCTACCTCTGGCTCTTGGTGTGTCCTCGAGATAAGAGTTTTGGGGTGACAGCAGCTGTTGTGGGATGGGGCTGAGCTTTAGGGAGACACAAGAACATTTCTCAATTCCCTCCAACTCATCTGACTGTCCTAAATTGAACTCTGGTGCCAAGCAGCTCTAGCCTCACTCCTTTCTCCTTCCCTGTTTTTAGAGACCTTCTTTCTTTGGCTTTGCCTTCTTTCCCCCCTCCCCCCAACCCACCACCCCTTCCTTATTTGGTTTAAATTACTCCTTTGAACTTTGGCCTCATTATTTTTGGACCTGTCATCTTGTTTGGAAGCTTTTCTTTCCAGGGGCTCCTTCTGTTCTCCCCTTTTCACTCTCTTGGATCCATTGCCCAAAAGCCTCTTTTACAGTTTCTTTTGGGTGGTTTTTATTACCTCCATGCATCTTAATCCCAGCAGCTCAGAGCTTCAGAGGCATTGTGATCTTCCCCCTGGATCCCTGCTTGTTTGGTTGTCAAGGGTGCTTCTCTGTTTAAAGGGCCATGGCTAATTCTATTCCTC
The DNA here is from genome assembly GCF_028372415.1 of Notamacropus eugenii. Classification (NCBI taxonomy): domain Eukaryota; kingdom Metazoa; phylum Chordata; class Mammalia; order Diprotodontia; family Macropodidae; genus Notamacropus; species Notamacropus eugenii. The sequence goes on from NC_092877.1 coordinate 315,939,493, forward strand.
CAGCAGCTCATCATTCATCTAGGAATGTCCTTTCCCCTTCCACCCTGAAGAGTTTGCTCAGCTGCTACAATTGCAGCCTTAGGCTTTCTACTTGAATCCACAGAAATACATTTCTACTCTCTTTACTTGACTATTAAAAACCAATGGATTTTGACACTATGATGCCTTCCTCTAGAAATCAAGCTGGATTTAGAATTAGAGGAGGCAAGTTCAAATTTTGGTTCTGGTTCTTACTCTCTGTAAGCCATTTCCTTTCTTGGGGCCACAGTTGTTCTCATTTATAAAAGGAGGTGGATAGAATAAATGACCTCTAAGAACCTTTCCAGATATAAATCTATGATTCTGTGATCTAGCAGCAAGAATGTTATTGCCATTTTGTTTTCCTCAAATGCATGTCTTGGGGTGGCTAAGAGGCTTTCCCAGTGGGATAATGGATCAGTGACCAAGCTGGGAACTGAGCTTATTATGAACTGGGTCTGTCCCTGTCTCATCACCACACTTCAGGTTCACATCTTATTACCACAGTGTGTTGGGTTTTCTCTACATCAAACACCAGGCCCTGGCCCCCAAAGAAAGTATGCTGCTTCCTCCTGTCATCCTGTACATTTGTCAGGTTCTAATACACAAGTGAACATTGCTATGCTTTGCCTTCTCCATTATTTCAAGGATATTCATTTTCCCATCTGTGACTCATATCTTGCCACTGGACTCATATGGCTCAGGAAAAGAAAATGAGGCTGGTGATTTTACACAGCCCTCCCTCATTTCAATTCAATTCACTTGAATATCATGGCATCACATTCCTAATGTTATATTCCCCTTTAAGAATGAAGGACACAACCAAAAAATATTTTAGAGAGCTAGAAAAAATAATATCAAAATTCATCTGAAAAAACAAAAGGACCAGAATATCAATTAATGAAACAAAATGCAGGGAAGGTGGCCTAGCTATACCAAATCTTAAATTATATATAAATCAGCAATCATCAGAATCATTTGGTACTGGCTAAGAAATAGGAGGGTGGATCACTGGAATAGGTTAGGTATACATGACATAGTAGTCTACTGTTTGATAAGCCCAAGGACCCCAGTTTCAGGGAAAAGAACTCACAATTTGACAAAAACTGCTGGGAAAACTGGAAAATAGTGCGGTAGAAACTGGGCATAGATCAATGCTTGACACCGTATCCCAGAATAAAGTTCAAACGGGTATATGATCTAGGTATAAAGGCTGATACTGTAAACAAACTAGGGGAGCAAAGAATAGTTTGTCAGATTTATGGAGAATGGAAGAATTTATGACCAAACAAGAGGTAGAGAACATTATGAAATGCAAAATAGGTTGCTTTGATTATATCAAAATGAAAAGTTTTGGCACAAAGTCAATGTAACCAAGATTAGGAGGGAAGCAGAAAACTGGGAAAGGATTTTTATAGCTACTGCCAGTGATAAAAGCCTCATTTCTAAGAATATATCAAGAACTGAGTCAAATGTACAAGAATACAAGTCATTCCCGAATTGATAAATGGTCAAAGGATATGAGCAGGCAGTTTTCAGAGGAAGAAATTAAAGCTCTCTATAATCATATAAAAAAAATGCTCTAAATCACTATTATTAGAGAGATGCAAATCAAAACAATTCTGAGGCACCACATCACCCCTATCAGATTGGCTAACATGACAAAACAGGAAAATGATAAATGTTGGAGAAAATGTGGGAGAGTTGGAAGACTAATTCATTGTTGGTGGAGCTGTGAGTTGATCCAACCATTCTGGAGAGCAATTTGGAACTATGCCCAAAGGGCTATAGAAATGTATATACCCTTTGACCCAGCAGTACTGCTACTAAGGCTGTATTCCAAAGAGATTATAAAAATGGGAAAAGGACCTACATGTACAAAAACATATCATCTCTTTTTGTGGTGGCCAAGACCTGGAAATTGAAGGGATACCCCTCAGTTGGGGAATGTTGAATAAATTGTGTTATATGAATGTGATGGAACAATATTGTGCTATAAGAAATGACGAACTGGCAGACTTCAGAAAAACCTGGAAAGACTTATATGAACTGAGGCAGAGTGAAATGAACAGAACCAGGAGAACATTATACACAGTAACAGCCACAATGTGCAAGAACTCTTTCTGATAGACTTAGCGATTCTGAGCAATGCAAGGACTTAAAACATTTCCAAAGAATTCATGATGTAAAATGCCATCAATAACCAAAGAAAGAAGTATGGTGTTGGAATGCAGAGTGAAGCAGACTGTTTTCTCCTTTGTTATGTTTTGTTTTTCTCATAGTTTCTTCTATTCATTTTAATTCTTCTATGCAACATGACTGACATGAAAATGTGTTTAATAGGAATGTATGTGGACGGCCCATATAAAAGCCCATATAAAAAAAAAGGTATACTTTTCCCTGGGCTCCAGATTTGTTTTGTTTTTTGTTTTTTTCAAGTTGAAACAGTTTTCCTGGAGTCTATTTGAGCCCTTGACTGGTTTCTGGACTTTCTGGACTTGGACCCTAAAAACCTTTGACTCATCCTAATTCTCCCCATTTTTTTTAGTTTTCCCTACATTTGTTAGAACCCTAGTCCCTCCATTAACTGGTACTAACTATTGTGTATTTACTTGTATTTATCCTCTTTCTATTTGTTCTATACATGTATTGTTGTATATCTCCTTGTCTCCTGTAATGGAATGTGACTTTCTTGAGATTATTTCATTCTTGAGGTCTGTATCCTTTGGCACTAAGGACTGACAAGTTGTAGTCACTTAATAAGAGCTTGTTGATTGATTAATTAACTGAAGTTCTTATTTGATTATCTGTCTATTCCCTTCTCCCTCATAAAACCAGTTCAATCTCTCTCTCTCTCTCTCTCTCTCTCTCTCTCTCTCTCTCTCTCTCTCTCCTTTCCTCTCCCCCTCCCCCAACCTCACCCTATGCCACCCCAGGAATTTGCATTTCTGTCTCTTTATCTCTATCTCTCTATTTCCCCTACATTTGCTCTTAGGACTTTTCTAGTGGACTCTTTTTTTTTTGTCTCCCTCCCTCCCATCTTGTTAAATTTCCCTCCAAACTCATACTTTTATTGTCTTAGCTATTCATTGACCTCCCTCCATTTAACAACTTGGTTAGACTCTAGTCAGACTCTGAATATGGGCAAGCATCCATCCCATCCATCAGAGATACCTCAAATACAAATGAGTATTCTCGAGAAAGTCTCCATCTTGCCCTGGGAATGAATAGAATATGTGCATAGCATTTCAATACTCTGAAAGATTCATTATTTTTTTATGTGTCCCCTACTTCCTTTGACATAGACCAAAACCTTCTCACATTAAGAGAAAAATTGCTGAGTTGATAAGGTGAAAAAAAAAATCACAGTGTCCAAACTACTGTGGTTGTTTCTGCTAGTTTTTTTTTTATTTAACTTTTAACATTCATTTTCACAAAATTTTGGGTTCCAAATTATCTTCCCTTTTGTCCCCTCCCCCCACCCCAAAACACTGAGGATTCTAATTGCCTCTATCACCAATCTGCTCTCTCTTCTATCATCCCTCTCTGCCCTTGTCTCCATCTTCTCTTTTGTCCTGTAGGGCCAAATAACTTTCTATACCCCTTTACCTGTATTTCTTACTTCCTAGTGGCAAGAACAATACTCAACAGTTGTTCCTAAAACTTTGAGTTCCAACTTCTCTTCCTCCCTCCCTCCCCACCCCTTCCCTTTAGAAGGCAAGCAATTCATTATAGGCCAAATCTGTGTAGTTTTGCAAATGACTTCCATAATAGTCGTGTTGTATAAGACTAACTATATTTCCCTTCATCCTATCCTGTCCCCCATTACTTCTATTGTGTCTTTTGATCCTGTCCCTCCCCATGAGTGTAGACCTCAAATTGCTCCCTCCTCCCCATGCCCTCCCTTCCATCATCCACCCCCCACCCTGCTTATCCCCTTATCCCCCACTTTCCTGTATTGTGGGATAGGTTTTCATACCAAAATGAGTGTGCATTTTATTCCTTCCTTTACTGGAATGTGATGAGAATAAACTTCATGTTTTTCTCTCACCTCCCCTCTTTTTCCCTCCACTAAAAAGTCTTTTGTTTGCCTCTTTTATGAGAGATAATTTACCCCATTCCATTTCTCCCTTTCTCCTCCCAATATATTTCTCTCTCACTGCTTGATTTCATTTTTTTAAGATACCATCCCATCCTCTTCAATTCACTCTGTGCACTCTGTCTCTGTGTGTGTGTGTGCGTGTGTGTGTGTGCGTGTGCATGTGTGTGTGTGTAATCCCACCCAGTACCCAGATGCTGAATAGTTTCAAGAGTTACAAATATTGTCTTTCCATGTAGGAATGTAAACAGTTCAACTTTTATAAGTCCATTATGACTTCTCTTTGCTGTTTACCTTTTCATGCTTCTCTTCATTCTTGTGTTTGAAAGTCAAATTTTCTTTTCAGCTCTGGTCTTTTCATCAAGAATGCTTGAAAGTCCTTGATTTCATTGAAAGACCAATTTTTCTCCTGAAGTATTATACTCAGTTTTGCTGGGTAGGTGATTCTTGGTTTTAGTCCTAGTTCCTTTGACTTCTGGAATATCCTATTCCACGCCCTTCGATCCCTTAATGTAGAAGCTGCTAGATCTTGTGTTATCCTGATTGCATTTCCACAATACTTGAATTGTTTCTTTCTAGCTGCTTGAAATATTTTCTCCTTGACCTGGGAACTCTGGAATTTGGCCACAATGTTCCTAGGAGTTTCTCTTTTTGGATCTCTTTCAGGTAGTGATCTGTGGGTTCCTTGAATACTTATTTTGCTCTCTGGTTCTAGAATCTCAGGGCAGTTTTCCTTGATAATTTCATGAAAGATGATGTCTAGGCTCTTTTTTTGATCATGGCTTTCAGGTAGTCCCATAATTTTTAAATTGTCTCTCCTGGATCTATTTTCCAGGTCAGTTGTTTTTCCAATGAGATATTTCACATTATCTTCCATTTTCTCATTCTTTTGGTTTTGTTTTGTGATTTCTTGGTTTCTCATAAAGTCATTAGCATCCATTTCTTCCATTCTAATTTTGAAAGAACTATTTTCTTCAGTGAGCTTTTGAACCTCCTTTTCCATTTGGCTAATTCTGCTTTTGAAAGCATTCTTCTCATTGGCTTTTTGGACCTCTTTTGCCAATTGAGTTAGCCTATTTTTCAAGGTGTTATTTTCTTCAGCATTTTTTTGGGTCTCCTTTAGCAGGGTGTTTACTTGTTTTTCATGCTTTACTTGCATGTCTCTCATTTCTCTTTCCAGTTTTTCCTCCACCTCTCTAACTTGATTTTCAAAATCCTTTTTGAGCTCTTCCATGGCCTGAGCCCATTGAGTGGGCTGGGATACAGAAGCCTTGACTTCTGTGTCTTTTTCCCTGATGGTAAGCATTGTTCTTCCTCATCAGAAAGGAAGGGAGGAAATACCTGTTCACCAAGAAAGTAACCTTCTATAGTCCTATTTTTTTCCCCTTTTCTGGGCATTTTCCCAGCCAGTGATTTGACTTCTGAATATCCTCTTCACACCCACTTCGCCTCCAGATCCGCCCAGCCAGAGCTTGGGGTCTGAAATTCAAATGCTGCTTCCCAGCCTCAGGGCTTTGGGCGGGGGCCGGGGCTGTTATTCAGTGTGAGATCAAGTTCAGGTGCTCAGGTGGGGGCAGGGCCACCTCACAGGCTCAGTTCCCTCAGGGGGTTTATGCAGAGACCTTCAACAATGGATCCAGGCTCCTGCCTGCTTGGGGAGCCCAGGTCTGCTCCCGCCTCCGCTGCTGCCTCCCGAGGGGGCCTGAGTTATGGGGGCACCTCACTCCCCTCTCGGCAAACTGAGAAGACCCTCTCACCAACCTTTGGGGCCCGTGGGTCGAAGGACCTGCCCGGCTGCTGGACATTCTGTCCCTGAAACCTGCTCGGATCTGGTCCTCTCAGTGCCACACGGCCAAGGCAGGGCTGGGCTCGGCTCTGGGTCCGCAACGTGACGGACTCTTGGTGTCTGTTTTCAGGGCTCTCTGGAACAGAAATCTCATCTGCTCCGTTGTTCTGTGGCTTCTGCTGCTCCAGAATTTGTTGGGAGTTCTTTTTTACAGATATTTTATGGGCTGTGGGTTCAGAGCTAGCGTATGTGTGTCTTTCTACTCTGCCATCTTGGCTCCACCCCATTTCTGCTAGTTTTTAAGAAATATCTTCTTCAGACCCTTTCAGATTGGTTAGAAGCTATCAGATCTTGAATTTTGTTGGGAGAAACTTCAAGAACTCAGGGTCACCTACACAGCCCAATAAAGAATCAAATTAGTACTCTATTAGATGATCTTCTCTTAAAGTGTTTTGAGATTCCATATTACATTTCCATTTGCCAAATTTGAGCTCAATCCACAATCATTTTATTGTGAAAGGGGACATTTTTCCTTTATCTGGTATCATAAAAATTTTTATCATTGGCTGAGTGGAAGATATCCATCAATTCCAAGACCAAATTTTGTGGTTCAGAAGGATGAACTAATTGTTTGTATCATATTTACCTTTAGTAATTAGAAGGATAGGCAGAGCCAAGATGGTGGAGTAACAGCATGAACTTTCTAGAGCACTCCCACCAAGCCCAGCCAAATATCTGTAAAAAATATCTCTAAACAAATTCTGGAGCTGCAGAACCCACAGAAGGACAGAGTGAAGCAAATCTCCAGCCCAAGACAGCCTGGAAGATTGCCAGGAAATGTCTATCCCACCACATGGGAGCACAGCTCAGTCCACTGTGGGCCACGCCAGCACAGCCAGGACCTGAGCAGGACTTGGGGAGACAGAATCTCTTACACCTGTGGCAGTTTTCAGACTGCAGGACTCCAAAATGCTGCCAACAAATTGGAAGGTCAGTGGAAAACATCTGTGGGACCAGTGCTGAAGAGTGGAATAGTCTGGGCCCCAGCCCCAAGGCAGCTGAGAGATGAGGGGGCAGAGGAATGCAAAGCAGCAACAGCAGCAGCAGGGGCAGCTATAGTCACTGTGAGGGGATCAAGGGCTGACAGTACACCCCTCAACCCTCACTGGAAACAGAGTACTACCTTGACAAAGAGCTCAAAAGTCAAGTAAATGGCTGGGGAAATGAGCAAAAACCAGAAAAAGAATCTGACTACAGAATCTTATTTTGATGACAAGGAAGAAGAAAGCATGCAAACAGAAGAAAACAAAGTCAAAGCTCCTCCATCCAAAACCTTCAAGAAAAAATATGAATTGGTCTCAGGCCATGGAAAAGTGCAAAAAGGATTTTGAAAATCAAGTAAGAGAAATAGAGCAAAAGCTGGAAAGAGAAATGAGAGTAATGCAATAAAATCATGAAAAACAAGTCAACTGTTTGCTAAATAGGACCCAAAAAATGCTGAAGAAAATAACACTTTAAAAGATAGAATAACTCAATGGCAAAAGAGATCCAAAAAGCAAATGAGGAAAAGAATGCCCTAAGAAGCAGAATTGGCCAGATGGAAAAGGAGATCCAAAAGCTCACTGAAGAAAATAATTCTTTAAAGATTAGAATAGAGCAGATTTAAGCTAATGACTTTATGAAAAATCAAGAAATTATAAAGCAAAACCAAAGGAATGAAGAAAATAGCAGACAATATGAAATATCTCATTGGAATAACAACTGACCTGGAAAATAGATCCAGGAGAGACAATTTTGAAATTATTGGACTACTTGAAAGCCATGATCAAAAAAAGAGTCTAGACATCATCTTTCAATAAATTATCAAGGAATCTATAATCATATGAAAAAAAATGCTCTAAATCACTTTTGATTAGAGAAACGCAAATCAAAACAACTCTGAGGTACCACATCACACCTATAAGATTGGCAAACATGACAGAACAGAAAAATGATAAATGTTGGAGAGGATGTGGGAGAGTTGGAACACTAATTCATTGTTGGTGGAGCTGTGAGTGGTTTGGAACTATGTCCAAAGGGCTGCAAAAATGTGCATACCCTTTGACCCAGCAATATTGCCCCTAGGACTGTATCCCCAAGAGATCATAAAAATGGGAAAGCGTCCCACATTTATAGCCCCACACTTTGTAGTGGCCAAAAACTGGAAATCAAGGAGATGCCCATCAATTGGGGAATGACTGAATAAATTATGGTATATGAATGTAGTGGAATACTATTGTGCCATAAGAAATGATGAACAAGAAGACTTCAGAGAGGCCTGGAAAGACTTATATGATCTGATGTTGAGCAAAAGGAGCAGAACCAGGAGAACTTTGTGCACAGCAATGACCACAGTGTGCGAAAGTTTTTTCTGGTAGACTTGGATCTTCATAGCAATGCAATGACATTAAAAAAAATTCCCAATGATCTTCTAAGGCAAAATGCCTTCCACATTTAGAGAAAAATCTATGGAATTCAATCACAGAATGTAGCAGATCATTTGTGTGTGTGTGTCTGTGTGTGTGTGTGTGTATTATGTTTTGGTTTGTTATATGATTTCTCCCACTTATTTATTCTTCTACAAGCATGACTATAATGACTATAATGAAAATGTATTCAGTAGGAACGTATGTGTAGATCCTATATAGAATTGTATTGGGGAGGGAGGGGAGGGTGGGGGGTAAATGAGGGAAAAAAAATCTAAGTTTTATGGTAGTGATTGTAGAGCATTAAAAATAAATAAAATGAATATATTATAAAAAAAGAAATTATCAAGGAAAACTGCCCTGATATTCTAGAAACAGAGGATAAAACAAACATTGAAAGAATCCACCAATCATCTCCTTAAAGAGATCCCAAAAGGAAAACTCCTAGGAATATTGTAGCCAAATTACAGAGTTCCTAGGTCAAGGAGAAAATATTGCAAGCAGCCAGAAAGAAAGAATTCGAGTATTGTGGAAATACAATCAGGATAACACAAGATCTAGCAGCTTGTACATTAAGGGATGGCAGGGCCTGGAATATGATATTCCAGAAGTCAAAGGAGCTAGGATTAAAACCAAGAATCACCTACCCAGCAAAACTAAGTATAATACTTCAGGGGGAAAAATGGTCATTAAAGCATTCTTGGTGAAAAGACCAGAGCTGAATAGAAAATTTGACTTTCAAACACAAGAATCAAGAGAAGCATGAAAAGGTAAGCAGGAAAGATAAATCATAAGGGATTCACTAAAGTTTAACTGTTTATATTCCTACATGTAAAGATAATATTTGTAACTCAAGACTTTTCTCAGTATTTGGGCAGTTGGAGGGATTATGTACATACAGACAGAGGGCACAGGGTAGTTGAATAGGAAGGGATGATATCTAAAACATAATATTAAGGGGTGAGAGAGGAATATATTGGGAGGAGAAAGAGAGAAATGGAATGGAGAAATTATCTCTCATAAAAGAGGCAAGTAAAAGCTTTTTCAATGGAGGAGAAAAGGGAAGAGGTGAGAGGGAAAAAGAAGCTTACTCTCTTCACATTTGGCTTAAGGAGGGAATAACATGCTCACTCAGTTTGGTATGAAAGTCTATCTTACACTACAGGAAAGTAGAAGAGAAGGGGAGAAGTGGGGTGTGGGGGAGATGATAGAAGGGAGGGCAAATGGGAGGAGGGGGTAATTAGAAGTAAACACTTTTGAGGAGGGACAGGGTCAAAAGAGAGAACAGAATAAATGGGGGCAGGATAGGATGGAGGGAAATATAGGTAGTCTCACAACATGACTTTTATGAAAGTCTTTTGCATAACTACACATGTATAACCTATATTAAATTACTTGTCTTCTCAGTAGAGATGGGTGGGGAGGGAGGAAGGGAGAGAAGCTGGAACTCAAAGTTTCTAAAACAAATGTTAAAAATTGTTTTTACATGCAACTGGGAAATAAGAAATACAGGTAATGCGGTATAGAAATTTATCTTGCCCTACAAGAAAATAGAGGAGATGGGGATAAAGGAAGGGAGGGGTATAATTGAGGGGAGGGCAGATTGGCGGAAGGGGAAATCAGAAAGCATGGTGTCTTGGGGTGGGGGGAGGGGAGAGATGGGGAGAAAATTTGGACCTCAAAATGTTGTGGAAATTAATGTTGAAAACTAAAAACAAATAATTTCCTTTAAAAAATAATAGTTAGAAGGACAGCAGAAATCTACTTGACCCTAAGGTATTTGATATGGAATTTGGATTAGGTAGTCTCTGAAGACTTAACCCCAACCAGCTCTAAAATTCTTAAGATTCTGTCACTTCCTCCTAGTAGAATCCTGCTAATATGATTCATGCATGGGTCCTTCATGGCTGCTCAGAAGGTCCTACATTTATAAAATACTAGGATTTAGAACTTCAAGAGATCTAGTTCTGAAATACCAAACATACATCTCCATATGGCAGAAACCAAATGAAAATGTAACTAGTAAATAGTTAACAAAGTAAAATGATAAATGGAATATAGATAATGTTAACATGTGGCTTTCTAAGTCAATATGTGGCCTGAAAGGATCTTAGTGGCTTCTGCTTCTGTTTGAATTTGACACCACTAATCTAGTGCAATCTCTTGCTTTTTACAGATGGCAAACCAAAGTCCCAGAGAGGTTTATAACTATGAGAAGGGAAAGGAAGTGGAGGGAAGGAGAGGGGAGGAGAAAGGAAGAGAGGGGTCAAAAGGAAGTTGTTTCACTAAAGCTAAAATGAAAAAAAAACTAGCTATATTTCTAAAATGGAGACAAGAATATCTTATTTGCCTGAATTCAAGGGGTTGTTTCAGAAGATAAAATGAGTTCCTTACAGCTCTAAGTTGCAGAGATGCATATTCACTTACAAATAATTTAATAATCCAATTTAAATAGTCCAATTGATCAACATAGGTTACAACCCCACCAACTTTTCCAAGGACTTTTTTGCAGGGCAAAATGTCATACCGGACAGAATTCTGGATTTGGAATCTAAGGCTCTGGGTCAAATTTTCTGGCTCTTGTGTTTATTACCTTATGATCTTTGGACTTCTGTTGTCTCATTAATAAAATCAAGAAGTTGGACTAGAAAATCTCTAACAAACTAACTCTGTATTCATTATTTTTCATCATTACTTTATCTTCTGTTGGTCATTAGAAGTGATCTTCTCAGTAGTATGCTGGTACATAATATCCAATTCTCAAAATAAAAAAAGTACTTATGGCTATTTTAAGTTTAATCTACATTATTAATATTTTCTTCATCAATTTCTTAAATCTAGACAATCAACAAAATAATAAATAAATTAAGCCCGGATTTATAGCTGGGGTTTGTGGATTTCTAAGGTTGGGCACTAGTCCAAGCAGGCTCAACACACTCCTGGTTCTTACTCACTTCTGCTCCTGTAGTCAAGAGGACTCTGAATTGTAGCAAATAGATCTGAAAAGGGATCCCGCAAATTGAAAAAGCCTTTTTTTCCTGCTTAATTGCCCCTTGCATCAGGAATTTCTCTAAGTTTAAGCGAAGTACAGCTTAGCTGAGCTTCCATCTCATTTCTTCTTGTTTCATTAGTGGAGATTAGGAATAGTTGCTGATCAATTTCTTTAGCATAACTTTCTGGATCTTACAGGTGTCACGATGAACAAATGTTCTCATCTGAAAGGAAAGGTATTTTTCACAAAACTGGGAGCAGGAGGAGGAAAGACATCCAATTGTTTGTAGAACAAGATGCATGGGAAATCAGTCAATGCAGCATCACTTCAGTATGCCCTGTTCATACAGAATACTTCCTCCTTCCTCCTTCCTTCTTCCTCCTTCCTTCTTCCTCCTTCCTTGGGGGCCTTCTAATTCTAGGAATTGGCTGAGTGAGCTCAGAGTGCCCTCTGTTGCCTAGTATGAGTACCATAGCACCCCAGGATGAGGCATGTCTGATAAACAGTTGTGAGTGAGTCCTTTTCTGGCAGATTATTATCCCATGGCAGCTACCCAGTCCTCTGACATTCACAGAGGTGAGAAGAAAAGGGGAGGATGAAAGGGGAAAGAGTTGCTGAAGACTGAGTAGGCATATGGAATGTGTGGTCTTTTTTTCCATATTAAAGAGTGTTCTCTCTGCCAGGGCCTCTGGGCACATGGTCTACATAAGAAGAACATTGGCATCCATCTACATGTAAATGGACAACTCAGCCTCCTCCTGGACCTGTGACAATCTGAATGGAAAGGCCCAATGGAGCAGCCAGATGCGAGTCAACAGGGCCATGCACGGAAATCTTTACCTTGAGATATCCTTGAGCTCACTCTGCAGAAACAACCTGACATAAACCCACTGATGAGTTTGCCCAAAGAAGGCATCAAGTTTTCTTACTACAGAATTCTCCTTCTCTAGATGTGTGTTCTTCAGCTTCTCCTTGCTTCCTCTCATATTATCATTTCAGTGTATATTGCCCAAGAAAGTATTTGTCCTGTTGGTGAATCCTTAAAAACAAGTTCTGAAAATAAAGGAGATCCTAGGGTATGGGTACATACTCACATAAGAAAGGGGTTTTTTTTAATTTTTACAGACAAATGGAGAAAAGGCATTGATTCCCTCCAGTTGACTTCTGAGTATAGTGATGTCTGAAGAGTGATGGGAAAGAAATACTTTGGTAGAGCGTGATTCCAGCATACGCCCATTATGAAGTTGCCAATAGATTATATCAAAGCCTTAGTCTTATCTTTCTTGATAAGTTAAAGGCTATTATTTTCACAAGAAGAGTCAGACAGCAATATGGACCAACTGTTCACTATGTACAGAACTCAGTACTAAGGTCTACAAGAGGAAAGATTCAAAAGAGATTGAAAACCAGCTGTATGGAGTTCCATCTGTGCCACTAGCTTTCTAAGTGACCTTGCACAACATACATCACCCTTGGGTGTCTGTTTCCACTTCTCTAAAATGAGGAATTTGAACTACAAGACCTCTAATCCCATCTATGATTATGTCTAAATTTTATGAGTCAGAGCAATATGTAAGAAAAGGATAAAAATTAAAATGCTGGGATATTCTATGCATTGAAGTTAATTAATTTAAAATAGCCAACTAAGTAGGTTTAACTATCTGTATTGATGCTTAAAGCTAAAATTACAATAAAATATTTTAAATGAAACCAGACATGTGAATAAGAAAATATAGGAACAAATACAAAAGTGTAAATGGGGGAGGGGAGGGGAGGAGAGGAAAGGAAAGGAAAAAGAAAGAATGAGAAAGGGAGGGAGGTAGAGAGAAAAAGGGGAGAGGAGAATGAGAGAGGAAGAGAGACAGAAAGTAGGGGAGGGGAGGGGAAGAGACAGAGAGAGAGAGAGGAGAGATGGAGGGGAATGAAGGAAATAAGTACAAAAGTTGTACACAAAAGCTCATAGATTTAGATATCAAAGGGATCTTGTAGGTCAGCTAGCCCATCCCACTCTCCATTTTATAGATGAGGAAATGAGGATCAGAAAGGTGAGGATCCTACAGGTAGCATATGGCAGAACTGAGATTAGACCCCAAGTCCCCTTTTCCACTGTATTGCCCCAGGGTGAATCACAGAAGGAGATGAGATAGGAGAGGGCAAGGTGTGGAGGGAGGGGAGAGATATAGCTTGTAATGAAAGAGCAGGGGCTACTTGGAGGGGGGAAGCCTGTGTCTATGGCAGAAACACACAAACAAATAGCTTTGGAGGGTGGGGTGTATGTTGGCTCCATTGCAAGCAAGATCAGGAGCCCAGGAATAATGAAAAAGGAGAGCCAGCTCTGTAGTTAGATTTGGGGATAGGGTGGGGAGCAGTAGAGGCCCTGAAAGTACATATTGAGAAGTTTGGATCTGATGCCAGAGGAAATTGGGAGCTGAGTCAGCAACTTCATCCAAACATCTGGAGGAGAATGTGAGAAACTCCAGCCTCCTTAGTCTCTCAAGCTGAATCATGAGAACAAGATTGTTCCTGAGATTTTCCAACCCAGGGCAAAGACAGGAGGAGAACAAGAGGTGCTTTCTTAGAGCAGCCCTGGAACTGAGCTAGGGTGGAATCAACAGTCAGCAAGTAGAAATGCACATTTTAACTGAACCCTCTAGAGACCTAAAAAATAAAAGGCAAGAAAACTGTTTGGCTTTAGATGAACAAATTCTCTGGTTTATTTCCCTCTAGTTAAATCACTGGGGAAAGTTAAGAAAAAAAACAGCATTTATTAATGATTATATATTCAAGACATATGAAGCAGCTTGGTACAGTGGGCAGAAAGCTTGTCTCAGACTCAGGAAGATTTGGGTTCATATGCTGACTGTGACTAGTCAAGTCACAACCTCCAAAGGCCCAAGACAACTTTCTCTAAGTGTGACGGACTGACCCATAAACCTGACCATTTAGAGCTTGTACAGTACGCTGTTCTGATGTGTTCTCCTTATGTATATCCTACTGCTGCAATTGATTCTGGACTGATATGTGATGAAGAGGAACCTCTCTGATAACTTACATAGCTCTAACTAGTTAGGGGAGGGGGCCTAGGTTTTAAAAAGTCAACCAGAGCTTATTTCTGCACTTTAGCTGACCTCTTCCTACTCAAAGACCTTGTGTTGAGAGAAGAAACACAATGCTGCAAAGGGAGAGTCTTAAGCCCTGCCCACCCGAGATTGGCATGTAGCCCTTGGTTCTTTTTCTTGATTCTGGGTCTTCACTTTAAGTGAATGAGAGTAGAGGTGATTGTGAATGAACTTGTGAGTTTCACAAGGTCAGGAGAAGAAGCCACTGGAAGGTCTGAGAATGGAGTCTATGCTGGGATTTGCAGTCAGTTGGTCCACCTGAGGATTAAGGAGCAGCCTTTGGAACCCAAGCCAGCAGGTGAAACAAGGCTCAAGCCACAGTGATTCTACATTTGGAAGTAAAATTGGTGGAACCAATATGAGGAACTGCAGTAGGTCTGACCCCATTCTCTCCAGAGACTGAGGTGGTATAGGGCAGAGGATGTCCCAAATGGGTTGTAGGGAGAGGCTAATGCTTGCACTCCTGTTCTTCCTATAGTTTTGAAGTAAATATCCCTTTGTAAGTGCAATAGGATATTAATTGGTTAAATGGAACTAGGACATTAATCACTGACAGCTAGCTAATTCAATTGTGTACATATGGAAACATCTGCTCAAATTCAACCCACCTTAGTGTGAAATATTTTGCACAGAATAAAGCACCCTATGTATACAACAAAAAAAATTGGAATAGGAATTTGAGCAGGTAGCATGAAAGAGACATCTTAAATCTTAGAGGTGCCCCTAATTCCCTGAAGGGAGACATAGCCTGCCTCACTTTCTAAGAGTTAGGCCAGAGCTACAGTACTACAAACGTCTATATGTTGTGAAAGAAATAATCATCCATATTGCTAAGAAGTTCCTTACCAGGAGCTCCCTGTACTCATGAAACCACTGATCTAGTGAAAAATAAAAATGTTCAAGGGACTGTGTCAGGGGCTGAGAATACAAGGAAGAATAGGGCATTGGTATGCCCTTCCCTTACAAAGCGTAAGTCTCATTTTTTAAAATTGTGACATCACTTCCTCCAATATGCCAGTGTTCCAATGAATCTTTGATTGAATCAATATGGCCAATCCCTCCAATAAAGTTAATGATAAACCCTTCCATGCCTCTTCACACTGTGTGACTCTCATGCACGGAATTCTAAGAATTTTCTTTGAGGTAGAGGACAGAAGCACAAATAACACATGCACACACACACACACACACACACACACACACACACACTTAGGATAGAGAAAATTGCAACTAGAGAAAAGACTAAATTTTTTTCTTATTTTTCTTTCTTTTCCTTCCTTCCTTTCTTTTTTCTTCCTTTCTTCCTCCCTTTCTCTTATTTTCTTTCATTCTTTCTTCCTTTTTTCTCTTTCTTTCTTTTCCCCTCCTCTTTTTTTCTCTTTCTTTTTTTTTCTCTCTGTCAAAATTATCACTGACTAAGACTCAGATCCAGAAGCAAGATTCTGTTTTAGGTCACAGAAGGTCATCATCATCATCATCATCATTTTCCTCTTCCTCCTCATCTCCTGTCCCCAACGCTACTAGGGACAGACAACATTTGTAGAAGCATATTAATGATCACAAACTGCTTTCCATATATTTGCTCAGTTGATCATCACAACAACCCTGCTAGGTAGGTAGAGCAGCACTCCACACATGGTGGGGAGCTAGAACATAAACACGAAGATGATAAATGCATGATCATATATGAAGAATGGTGATAAGATCAGTTTGACTGGCTCATAAAGTGCAGCTAAAAGGCAATAATTAGTCTTGAAAAGTATGTTATGGCCAGGTTGCAAAGCTTTTTAAATGAAAAAATTAGGAGTTTGTATTTGATCTTAGAAGTCATAGAGAGCTGTTGAAGTTTATTGATCAGAGAAATGACACTGCTGACCAATGCTTTAGGAAAATCACTTTGGTTGCTGTGTGGAAGACCAATCAAAGGGGGAGAGACTTCAGGCAGGGAGACCTCAAGGAGGTCTCAGCTGCTGAATTAGGAGGTGATTGTAACGTAATCCAGATGAGATGTGATGAGGGCCTGGTGGTAGCTACAAGAGTGGAAAGAAGGTTATATTTAAGTGTAATTGTAAGTGTAAGAAGAAAATAAGATTTAGAAACTAATTGGAAAGGTTAAGGGAGAATGAGAAGTCAAGGATAAATACCAAGATTGCAAATCTGGAAGAGAAGGATTGTGGTGCCCTCCACTGAAATAAGAGAACTTAGAAGAGGTCTGGACTGGGAGATCAAGATAATGATTATGGGGGAGGGAAACATATTGAAGATACCATCTATGACAATGTCTAATAGGCAGTTGATGTTGTGAGACTGTCTCTAAGAAGAGAGGCTAGGGCTGAAAAAGCTAATATGAGAGTTATATAAATAGAAATGTTAATTCAATCCATAAGAAAATAATTCAATCCATAAGAACTGATGGAGTTTCTAGAGAAGTGGGTCTCTATCAGGAGGAGGGGGTCCTTCACAGATCCTTGGAGTACAGCCAGAGGGTGCATGATACAGTTGAAGAGCCTGAGAACAGAGTCTGAGGAGAAGCAGTCAGACAGGTGGAAGAGCCAACTGAGAGCAGTGTCACAAAAACCCAGAGATGGTCATATTCACACAGGATTGGTGAGGGGATGGAAACTGCTTTTACCTTGCCTTTATTGAGGCTGTGTGAGAACAGAACTACATGGACATAATCCCTCCTTTCTGGAAACCAACAAGATAAAATGTCATTGACGTAGATAGATCTGTAACAAACAGATGGCAGGATGAAAATATGAAACTGGTACCTGAAATTAAACAATGCCAAACTAATATGGGAACCTGAAATAAGATATAGAGGTCAATAGTAAGAAGGAAAAAGAGAAGTGAAGAGAAATGAAGAGAAGCTATCAGAAAATATTGTGGGGGGGGGGGCACATGACTTTGGCCCATACTATAAAACAGCTGAAAAGCTCTGGTCTAGGGAAGTTAGGAAGTATGATGGATAGAGTACTGGGCCTGGAGGATCCAACCCCAGATACTTACTAGCTATATGACCCTGGACAAGTAACTTTAACCTCTGTTTGCCTCAGTTTACTCAGTTATAAAATGGGAACAATAACTGAATTGTGAGGACCAAATGGGATAATATTCACAAAATATTTAGCACAGTATCTGGCACATAGTAGGTGCTATAGAATTCCCTTTCCCTTCCTCCTACATAAGACAAAATAAGGTCCAGAGTTCTTGGGGATTAGCCTCTGATTTCTGAGACCCTGCAAGGTGAGGCCATCTTTGGGCTTCTCTATAGTCTAAGAGAGAAAGATAAACAACAGCAACCTGGCTTTCATCATAGTCTATGTACCCTAGACTCCACTGTTACATAGAGTGGCTGTTTTCCTAGAAGGTAGCTGAAATACCCTAAATTAAGATCTGCTGTATTTTTTAATTCCATGTGTGTGAGAGGCAGGAGTAGGGCACAAATAGCAGCCAAAGAGGTGTGACTTAATTTCAATCAATATCAATCAATTAATCAACATTTATTAAGCACCTACTATGTGCCATAAGTACTGAAGATACAAAAGGAAGGGAAAGACAGTTCCAGATTTCCAGGAACTTACCATCTACTAGTGAAGACAATAAGCAAACATGAAAACATGTCCCTTTTTTTCCTCAACGTGAATGTTTTAAGGAAGAGGTGTGGCTTTACTGAGGATGAGGAAGGGCTATTCTAATTACAGGAAAGACATCTGAGGGGAGGAAGCTGATGCTAAAGCAGTAGACACTGAATTTACTCTTCCGAAACCCTAGACTTGAGTGCATAGCTACAGGTCATTCACTTAACCACTGTGGGTCTCAGTTATATATAAAATGAGGATAACAATATTTTTACTGCCTACTTTATAGTCCTATGAGCAACAGAGTATTATAGAGCCTTGAGTGAAGGACTTATAGTCAGGAATCCTGCCTCAAGTAATTAGTAGCTGGGTGACCCTGCATGACCCTGGCAGACCTGGGTGACTCAAGTCACTTAACCTTTCCTAGCCTCAATTTCCTCATCTTTGAAATTAGGGGTTGTGGGGCATGGTGGTGTTCATATAGAGTCCCCTGGTGCTGAGAGGCTGAGGCTGGTAAATATCTTGAGTTCGGGTACGTTGAGCTTCAGAAGAGCTTATGTTCTTCAGGGACTCCAAGCTGCCTAAGGCAGGGGAAGACACAAACAGGGCCAAATTGGGAGGGAAAAAGGAGCAGGCTAAAGCTTCTATGCCAATCAGTATCTGGAACTGAGATCAGTCAATGAGTGGCCATTGTACTTATTGCCTAGTTGACATAGAGAGACCCAGTTTCAATAGATAGACAGAGACAGATAGATGATAGATAGATAGATAGATAGATAGATAGATAGATAGATAGATAGATAGATAGATAGATAGACAGATAGATTGATTGATTGATAGATAGACACATAAAGATAGATTGATGATAACAGATGATTGACATAAATGAATAAATGAAAATTAAAATGTGTTCAGACTAGTATACCTCTAAAACCCTATCCAGCTCTAAACCCATGAAAAACCTTGGTAAACTTTAAAGCCCTATCTCAAGGTGAGTTCTTATTGTCTATAGCTACCCAGTTTTAACTCAGCCATCTCAACTGCCCTGCTACTAGTTTCTGAAGGGCATGAAACAGGCATAAATAAGAAACACCAAGTGAACACTTTCCCTATCTCAGGGGGAAAAAATCAGAGTAATGACTAAAGGAAACTTACGAGGAGTCATCATCATCATCTTCATCATCATCACTATGTCTGCTTTCAAGGGGCATGAACAGAGACAGTGTCACAAGAGAAGCCCATTCTAGTGTCATTCTCTGGTCTACTTCTCCCTGTTACAGGCTCATAACTATGAACACATATGGTCTGTGATTCATTTACTGAGGCAGGAAGACTGGGAGGTCATAAGTCCCAGGCCGGCAGCAAGTAGTCTACTCAGGAGGAATCCAAGACCAGACTAATTGTCATTAACTTCCCCCTGCATTCTCACCCCCACTTCCCTGTTTTTTCTCATGGAAACAGAAAGTGGACTTGAGGTAAAACATCTGTTTTGCTTGGGGCAAACTTCATTTATCTTTTCCTTCTTTCCACATTAAAAAAAAAAAAACTCTTCTTTGTTTCCTCCTCTTTTTCCTCTCTTTCTAATTCTACTCCATTCAACCCAACAAAGGACAGCCATCCCTAAACTTCTAAGAACCATTATCCAGTTTGCTTTTCCCCTTTCCTCCAGCTACCTTGTAGAAATCTCCTGGCCTTAGCTCCTCTGCTCAAGGAAAGAGAAAGAAATGAAGCCCAAACTAGGGTATCTGGCACCCTGGGAACAACACTGGTAAAATATTTGGAGGGAAGAAGTCCCATAATTATAATGGTTTGGTTTTTTTTAATTATTGCTGGTTTCAATGCCACCAGTGTCAAAGAGAGCACACCAGATATGTTTGCTTTGTGGTGGTATTCATGGGACTCAATAACCAAGAATACCACAATTCTTTTTCTGATGCTAAAGTTATCCCTACTTTCAAAGAGGAGAAAAAGCAATAACAAATAATTAGGATTTAATATCAAGCCAACCAAAAAACAATCAAAAGTAGGAGTATCCAAAGCCAACAAATTCCAATGACTCCCTTATTCTGTAAGGAGTTTGAGTGAGTCTTCAATATTACCAACCATACAATGACTCCTCATCAGCTTCATCAACGGAAATCCTTGAGCATCTATTGCATGTGCCATCATGGTGCTGGGGGGATGCTGGGCAACATCGACAGAGTCCAGTGGATGTGGCCAAATCTGGAGAGACTTCATGATCGGAATCAAGTGACTTTGAACTTCCAGTGTCCAACCCACTCCTAAAGCACTGCAAGCTACAGAAAAGCTTCCAGTCTGTGTTCATAGAGGTAGTCTCCTCACCTTACATCAATGAAATTGCAAGTAAGATTTTTATAGTGCTCAAAGATAGAGATGCAAAGGGAAAATAGCCATTGATTCCCCTGAAGAGCTCACATTCATTGAGAAAGAGTGTATTTGGCTTCCGCCCCCCCCCCCCATATTTGACATAATCACAGAAAGAAAGGCCTATGTAATAGAGGTAATAAGGTATAAATGAATCAATAAATTGTTTATCAGTAGGAGGCAAAAAGGGCCATGCTCGCAGAGATTTCAAACCGTTAAGCCCTGGAAACAATGAGGTAGTTTGGGGGAAAACAGGGGCCAAAAGCTGCCTCCAGAGGCTACCTCTAAGAGGTGGGGAGGAGAGCTTCAAAAGCAGCATCTACCAGGAGAATTCACTGCATCGGATGGAGAGGATTCAGTCATTCAAGGAAGGAAGAAGCTTCTAGAAGGAACTCTGGTAGCGGAGAAGGGGGTTCTCTGGAGACTCAAGATAGAGTTAACTGTAGCCATCATAGCAATCCTCTGCTGAGCTACCCTCTCAGCAGACATGCTGTGCCCAGGGTGGGACTGTAGGAAGATTCAATAAAAGGAGAGAGTACATCAGAACCTGGAGTGCACAGTCGTAAGTCACTCTGTCTGCATGTCTTTGCTGCCTGCATGCCTCACTACTAATGTACTCTAAATTTCTGCCTATTCTTCTATAGTCACTGAGTCCATTTGTGGGAAAGTAAACCCCAGGTTTATAGAGTTCTAGTGCCTTCCATTTCTCAATTATTTCCTATTTATCCTACATACAGCTTGTTTGTATATTTTTTGCCTGTGGTCTCCCCAGTTAGATTACAAATTCCTTCAGGATGGGAAACTGTCTTTTGCTTTTTTTTATTTCCCCAGTGCTTGGCACATAGTAGGCACTTAATAAATGTTTATTCATTGATTATAGGACAATGTTTTATAGCAATGTTCTTGCTATGCCATATTCATAAATGTCTTTGCTAAAAGTTAATAATACTATCTACTAGCTGATTGTTAATAGTGAACACATAGGTGGGGACTTGTGAGCCACAGTTTTAAGAGTATAGCCCTACAAGGTATGCTGTAAAACCTCTGAGTAACCAACCTCTGAGGGCCCATTCTGAAAATATAAGTACACGTTAAAGAAATAGCCCAAGGTGGAGGGTGGTACTATAATTAGGGTCCTTATAAACTAATCCAAGCTCATAATTTTACGGATAAGGACACTCAAAAAGAATCTGAGAAAAGAACAGGTGGATGCTGAGGTCTACCAAGCAAGGTCAGACACTAGAAAAATAGAATGGTTAAGGGGTGGTTAAGGCAAGAGGAACTGGGAGGCCCAGGATCGGAATGGGAAAGAAGCTACCTTAATGAGATTTGAAGGGGGGAAAAGGGACTCACTCAGGAAGGACAGGTAAAGAGTGCTAGAGACAAATTGAAACTATTTCTGAGTTTTGTGTAGGCCCTAGCCTTGACTGAATATTTTACATGGAACTTCTCATGTCTCAGAAGAGACCCCACAGCAGAGACTAGCTACATTTTCCTGATTCCAATGGCTTCTCAACTCCCTGAGTGATCCTGTCTCCCAGGACAGCTTGCTCTAGATTCTGAATCCTCCAACACAGGCGCCTCAGTGTCGAAAACTAAAAATGAACCGACCGACTTTCCAATTTCCTCAAGCTGAGAATTCAATTAAATGCACCAGGATGATAAATCAAGCAGCTAGTGAAAGTTTGCAGCGAGGGAGGACCAGAACTGTCTCCCACTTATTTTCAACAAGAGGAAAACAAGGATCCCCAGGGAAAACTTGGTCCTAAACATTAAAAGCCGAGTATGGTAGAAATTGGGTTTTCCAGCCACCTAAGAGATGAGAACCTTCTCATTCTACCTATTTTTGCAGCCTCATAGAAAAAGCCATGGGATCCTCCCTCTCATAAGGTACAACAATATTTCTCAAAGCTGCCTGGGTAAGTCTGGTCTTATGCTTAGACAAAGTAGGGGACTGCTTCAGCGTGTGATCAAGAGTTTTATCAAAGCACTGTAATGTCCAACAATGCTTTCTTCTCAAGCTTGCCACTATGATGGAGAATTTTCGTGATCAAAACCACTCCATTGCTTAACATATCACATTCATGGGTAGAGGGTAAGAGGTGGGAGGGAAGGTCTCTGTTAGAATACCCATTTGTTATGCTGTCAGAGAGATGAATGGGACACAGAACATAGATGGTGAAGAAGGAGGAATGTCTTCCCCATTTACACTATGAACTCCTTGGAACACAGACTAGTTCAGTCGTTGTTTTTTAAGTATATTTTTATTTTCAGTTCAAATTCTCTCCCTTCCTCCCTTCCCTCACTCATTGAGAAGGCAAGAAATGTGAAACTCATTATACATGTGAAGTCACGCACAACATATTTCCACATTAGCCATGTTCTGGGGGGATGGGAAGAAAGCAAGGAAGAAAAGTGGCTCCTGCCTTTCTTTGTATCCCTAGAACTTAGCACAGCTCCAATATATAGCAAGTGCTTAATCAGTGCTAGCTGAAGTTTGGAGGGGAGGGAGCTGCTATGGAAGGATGATCCTCTGTGAGACACCACAGTGAAAGGAGATAGGCAATAGGAACATGATGAGACATCAGACAGTGTTCAGGAGAGATTTATAAGATGGTGGGAAAAGGCTAGAGAGATGACCAAGTGACCTACAAAATGATGTTTCTTGTCTTTAAAGTATAAGGAAGACGCAGAAAGGAGGTTCACAGAGGAGAAGGAAGACCTAAAAGACAAACTTTCAGCATCGCTTGGCTGTTGCTAAGGTGAGAGCATGTAATCAGCTACATGTTCCCAACTCTCTATAAACCCATGGGAGATTGGCTTCCCCATTCCCCAGTTCAGACCAAATAGTCAAGCTGGGAAAGACTACATCTCTCCCACAAGGAGGCTCTAGACTAATCAAGTACAGTGGATTGAGCATTCTTTAGTTATCAAAGGATAATAGATTTAAAGCTAGAAAGGACCTTCAAGGGTCATCCAGTACAGCCCATTCATTTTTTTTTTAATTTGAGGAGAATAATGCCCAGAGAAGTAAAGTAACTTCCCTAAGGTCACACAGGTATTACAAGTCAGAGGCAGATGTGAAAGCTAGGTATCTGGTCTGCAGAGCTAGAGCCAGTGTGCTCTTTCCACTGTGAAATTCATTACTTCTAACCTAATGCCTGTTGTTATTTACTCAGTGAGAAAGTGTAGCTCTTAGGGCTTGAAAATCACAGAGAATGAAGCAAGGGGGTGGGAGAAGTTCCAATAAAGGATCCCTTAAGGGAGAGAAATGCTAGCAGTCGTTGTTTCTGATGACCCTTTTAATAGGAAGTGGTCAAATTATGTTCTTTTCTCCCTTTCCCAATGTTACTTTGCATATTCTTTTAGTATTGGACCTGAGATTTCATTGGTATAAGGAATTCTTGCTAAGGGAACTCCCTCTATCCATGCACATTATTACCTCTTGGCAGTTTATAGTCTCAGGGTTGCCTGGAGCAATGAGAAATTATGACTTGTTTAACCATGTTCACACAACCACTATGTATTGGAGGTTCTTCTTGAACCCAGATGTCATTCCAAGGCTGGCTCTCCATCCACAGAAAAGGAAAATGATAAATGTTGATGGGGATATGGAAAAATCGGGACACCAGTGCACTATTGGTGGAGTTGTGAACTGATACACTACACAGTCACTGAAAAGTGCCATGAATTTATTTTTTATTATAAACACATACATATGTGTATGTATATATGAAAATTTATTTGTCTGTGTACATACTGTGTACCTCAGTAGAATATAAACTCAAAGTAAAAGACTTTTTGGTTTTTGTCTTTGTATCTTTGGGGCCTAACAAAATGCATGACACAGTAAGTATTTAATAAATGTTTGCTGAATTGAATTGTATTCTACCCTTTTGATAGAGTGGGAAAGCAATAGAAGTCAGAACACCTGAGTTCACATCCTGATCAGTCATGCCTGGGCTAACCCTGGCAAATCATTTACTGTCTTGAAACCAGCTTCCTCATTTATAAAATGAGAGGACTAGACTAGGTGATCTTTAACGTTCCTTCCAGTCCCCAAACCTAAATGGTAAGAGATACGATCTTTCTTTGGAGACAGAAGTATCGATTGAACCACTTATGTTAGACCTTGAGTTTCTTAGATTTTATATAGCTCTGTTAAGCTGATAGATGTGATGTTTTTCTAAAAGACTTTTATGTGGGGGGCACTGCCTTTAAAAGTTTTCAAACTCAAGGCAGTCAAATAATAATAAAAGAAGTTACTTCAAACTCCTTAACCAACCAATACCTCATGTCATATACCAAGATAAGATCAAAATGGGTAGATGGTTTAGAAATAAAGGATGATATTATAAGCAAATTAGGAGAGCATGGAATAGTTTATCCTCTAGATCTATGGATACGGAAAGAATTTATGACCAAAGAAGACACAGAGAGCATTATGAGATAAAAATGGATCATTCTGAGTATGATAAATTTAAAAGGGTTTGCACAAACAAAGTCAATGCAGTCTAGATTAAAAAGAAAGTGGAAAACTGTGAAGGGGAGGGAATTTTGCAGCAAGTTTCTCTGATAAAGGTCTCATCTCTCACATATATAGAGAACTCAGTCAAATTTATAAGAATCAACTGAGAGTCAAAGGATATTAACAGGCAGTTTTCAGATGAAGAAATCAAAGCTATCTAGAGTCATATAAAAATGCTCTAAATCACTACTGCTTAGAGAAATGCAAATTAAAGCAACTTTGAGCTACTACCTCATATCTATCAAACTGACTAATATGACAGAAAAGGAAAATGATAAATGTTGATGGGAATGTGGAAAAATTGGGACACTAATGCACTATTGGTGGAGTTGTGAACTGATCTAACTATTCTGGAGAAGCTATTCCCAAATGGGCTAAAACAATGAAATACCCTTTGACCTAGCAATAGCCCTACTAAATGTGTATCCCAAGGAGATTAAAAAAACAGGAAAAGGACAAGTACATATATATATATACATATATATATTCATATATATGTATATATATATATATATTTGTGTGTGTGTAACATACACAAATATTTATAGCAGCTCTTTTTGTGTGGATAAGAACTGAAAATTGAGAGGATGTCCATCAATTAGGAAATGGCTAAACAAGTTGTAGTATATGATTGTGATGGAATACTATTGTACTATAAGAAATGATGAGCCAGATGCTTTCAGAAAAACCTGAAAAGACTAAAGAACTGATGCAAAGCGAAGGAAACAGAATGGGAAGAACATTGTATACAGTAGCAGCAGTATTATACCGTCAACAACTTTGAATGCGCTATTCTCAATAAAACAAAGATCCAAGGCAATTCTGAAGAACCTATGATGAAAAATGTTATCCGCCTTCCGAGAAAGAACTGATAGAATATGAGTGCTGATTGATACTTACCAGTTTTTTCTTTATTTTTCTGGATTTTTTTAATCTGTGTTTTCCTTTATGATATGACTAATATGGAAATACGTTTTGCATGACTGCAAATGTACATCTTTATCAAATTGTTTGCCTTCTCAGTGAGGGGATATGGGAGGAGGGAATTTGGAACTCAAAACTGTAAGAAAAAATATTAAAAATTATTTTTACATATAACTGGAAAAAATAAAATATTCAAAATCAGATTCTATAACCTATCCCAGAGACACCACCATATACACCACACACATATCAGGAGTTTTCCCCTGCCTCTCCTCCCAACTTCTACCCCATTGCTTCTGGCCTAATCATTAAGGCGTTGTTTTCTTCTCTTTGTATTTAGCATCAAACCTAAATCTGATTCTTTGCAGCTTCTCTCCACTGCTCCTATTTCAGCTGTCTTGGGTCAGGGAGAGGTCCAATGTTTATTCCACATGGCAATCTTGGAAATACTTGAAGTCAGTGATCATACCACCCCTGTGTATTCTTTCAGTACAAATGCCCCTGAGTTTCTTCAGTTGCTGCTCAGAATACATGAACCAGTCTCTTCACCACCTTATTTCCTGTCAATTTATCAATACCTTTTATAGAATATGTTCTGGTTTGATATACCAAGTTTCCTACCTTTAAAAAACTCCTGTCTTCATAGAATAATGTCCCTCAGACAAACTTCTAGGACTTGTAAGTCACAGGACCACCAGATGCTCTGTTTACCAAGTCCCTGAATTATGACCCCCTATAAATTTTGCTTACCAAAAAGTGCCTCAAGCCAAATTCTCAAGAGTTTGAGACTGGACAGAAGTAGGGTTGCATGTGAGAAGGAAGGAGTATGGGTATCAAATATTAACTCTGATCTGTGGGCTTGAGAGAGATGGAAAAGAGAGACAGAGCAGGGAGGTGTTAGAGTAAGACAGAGGAAGAGGAGAGAGAGAGAGAGAAAGAGTGGAGAGAGAGAGAGAGAGACAGAGAGAGGAAGAGGAGAGAGAGAGAGAGAAAGAGAGAGAGAGAAGTAAGGAGGGAGGGAAGGACAGAGGGACAGAGGAGACTAAGAATGAGACTTCACTGCACAAGTGTCTGTTGACACTCAGGCCACAGTAAGCTGGGGGAAGTGACATATCTCCGCAGATCAGATGCCCACTCATAGAAAATCTGGAAGCAAACATAGAATTATAGCACGAAGCCTCAGTGTCATGTAAATCTTTCTGAACAGGGAAACCAAAATGTTCGCAACAATTACATTATTCTTATTCCAAA
The DNA here is from genome assembly GCF_028372415.1 of Notamacropus eugenii. NCBI lineage: Eukaryota > Metazoa > Chordata > Mammalia > Diprotodontia > Macropodidae > Notamacropus > Notamacropus eugenii. Next base: position 315,966,641 of record NC_092877.1, read on the forward strand.
ATTGGTTCTGAAAATGGAAAAAGAAGAAGAAGAATGGAAACACTCCTGCAAGTGATTAAAAAGGAGCAGGGAGCATTGGGAAGGAGGGGAGGGGAGTTTGTTGTTAGAGATGGCAGGAGGGAGGGGCTTGCTGGCAGGGATAAATATAGAACTGTAATTTAGGAGACAGTAGGAAATGCTTTGTGTGTGTTAATTGAAAATGCATTTGAGTGGCTGTGCTTGTTGGCCATGCATGTCATGACCTTGAGTTCCTGGAGGGAATGTGGATCTCCACCCAGTCCCCATGGTGAGGGAAAGAAGCAAGAGACCATGTCATTCAAAGGAAGAAAGAAGTGTCATTTTATAGAGTAGAGGGAGCAATTCTTTTTTTTCCTCCTTTTTCTAGCTATTCCATTCTTTGGAGTGAAGAGAAAGACAAGCCATGGAATTTCAAGGGGAAAAAAAGTCTTTTTCCTCTGCCAAGTCAATAAAGTCCCAGATGAGATGCTTGAAGCACAGTCTCACCCTGTGGTAGGAAGACAGACAAAATTACCTCTCATGGCTCCTTAGCAGGCTGAGGTTTGCATGATTTTAGTAACTCATATTTGATGCAGAAGAGGAACATGGGGGGCTGTGGGAAGCAGGGACCCAAACTGTCTCTTCTGGCAAAAGAATATCCCCTCCCTCTGTTTCTTTTGCAGCAATTTCCATTTTCTCTGGGACCTGGTTCTGGTCTCCCCTAGGCTTTGGTGATATATTGATCTTATACTGAAAACAAGTCCAATTCTACCAATTAGGCAACCTTTGTGAAATCCAGAACTAGAATGGGCAGAGAGCCACCTCTCCTTGGGACCACACTTTTTAAAGTGGCTTACGTAGAAAGATGGAAAAGCCCTCTTCCTTTCATTGATTTCCATTAGCCCCTGCCTCTTTTCATTTAGCTCTCTTTTCTCAAGCTATCCCTGCCACCTCACTCCTACTTAGAATAGGATAAAAGAGATGAAAGCTGGAAAAGACCTCACAGAATATTTAAACCAATCATTTCAGTTTACAGATCGCAGACACATAGATCTACAGCAGGGAAGAAACTTCTTGAATCCAAACCCCGCTTTTTACAGATGAAGAAACTGAGGTGGTTGGAATGGCATAGTTGTTGTCCTTCATTCTTGAAGAGGACCAAAATGATATCACTATGTTATGGTTAAGATATAGTATGTCCTACTGGTCAGACCAATATGAATTCAGAAGGCTCTACCACAGGTCAGACACAAATAGTCTACACTCTATACGAACATTTGGAGTGGAATTGAAGTGATTTACCCAAGACAGCACATCTCAGTAAGTATGAGAGCCAAGATTCAAACTCAGATCTTCTTGATCCCAATTCTCAAACTCCATCCACCACAGCAGACTCTGAGAGGGAAGACAAGTTCCTGTAGATGAACAATTAGACCTCCAGCATCCCAGTCCAGAATTCTTTCTGTGTCCCCATTCTTCCTTTCTTCTTTTCTTTCTGCTTCTTCATGGCAAAAAAAAAAATCTCTCCCTTCCTCAGTCTATGAGCCCCCTCTAAATCCTGAAGATGCTTTCTTGGATTACACAAGTGAAAACTCCGATTTTCCCCCTCCACCTACTTCTCAATTAAAAAAATAATAATAGTAAGTTGATGGTTCTTTGAAAAGAGCTCTGCCTTTAAAGGTAGAATTTTTAATCCTGTTTCTGACACTTACTTAAATATGCTATCCTGGGGAAGTCATTTCACCTCTAGGCCTCAGTTTCCTTACATGTAAAATGAGAATGATCTTTAAATGGTCTCTAAAGTCCCCTCAGCTCTTAGTTATAGGATTTGAGATCTCGAGCTTGAATGAACCTTGGTGGTCCTAGTCCAACTTCTACCCTTCACCTTTGGGGAAACTGAAGCCCCTGGTAGTTAAATGACTTGTCCAAGGTCCCACAGGTAGGAACATCCAGAGCCAGCGTTCTTTCCATTGTACCATGCTAACTGCCTCTAATCACCTCACTCTATGATATCCCACTAAGGATTTAGGAAAGGATAGTTTGAGAAGGCCTGGGGAAAACGGAGCAAAGGAAACACTCAGCTATGTCTTGGATATTCATCAGAGATTTTTAAAAATGACTTTAGATTTTCCCGGGGATGCCTGGAGCTCCCTGGCCAGGAGCTCCTTTCCCTACTCTGGCAGCAACAGGCCTTTCCTACTCTGTTTAACTCTGAAATTCTGTAGTGTCATCCATACAGATGGCTAGTACCTGAGAGATGCCACATGGCAGAACTGTAACTAGGGCAGGGCAACTGGACTTTGCTCCAGGGTGGCAAATTTGGAGGGCACCTGAAAGAACTTGCAGTCCTTTGGAAGTTTAAAAGCAATAGAGCTTATTCCCCAGTTAGAAAGAAGAATTGGTTAAAATAGGAAAATACCAGATGGCCTACTTCTGCTCCCCTTAGGCAATATCTCAAGTGACCTCCTCTTGTTCCAGCCTTCCCTTAACTCTCAGCAGTAGCTTCCCTAGCAGCAAGTCTGCCCATGCAAATAAGTTTGCAGGCTTTAAAAGTTGATTTGAGGGCATGTTTTCTGCCAGCTACCCCAAGCGCAATTTGTATTGTCCTGGGCTCAAAAATTCCCAGCTACATCTCTGCAGCATGGCATGCTTTTTGGGTTGCCTCGCCCTCATTGCAGAGTTGACTTCATATAATCTCAAGGTGGGAGAAGCCTCAGAGGCCACCTGACTGAGAATCATCTCTAAAATATCCCAATTAAATAATCATCTGGCCTTGGGCAAAGACCTCTGGTGAGAGGTAAGTCATTACCTTTCAAGACAGCCCATTTTATTTTCCAATAGCTCTCTTTTTAAGCCATTTCTTCTTATAAAAAATCTACATCTTCTTTTTTGCAATTTCCACCCACTGTTTCTACTTCTGACCTCTGAGGTCAATCCAAATAAGCGTAATCCCTTTTTCCACATGGTGGGCCTTTAAATACTTAGAAACAACGTTCATGTCATCCCTAACTTTTTTTTTATTTTCTCCTTCACCCAGTTCCTTCCGCCGATCCCTATGAGGTCTGATTTTGAGTAGCCTTACCGTCCTCGCCACCCTCCTCTGGACACATTCCAGCTTGTAGATTTAGTTTGTTCAGAGCTTCCAATCCATTTGCCTTTGTGATTCAGACTATCCATCTGCTAAGGCAAGGGTAACAAAGAGTGGCCATGGAATAAAGTGATGCTACCTGACCCACAAAAAGATCAGACCTGTGACCCCCATAACCTTATTTAATTAAACAAGATTACAGAATCCCACGGGTGGAAACGATTTTAGAAGTCATCTCATACAATCCAAATATGTATAAGATTTGCCCCAACAGAACAATATATTCAACAAGTGATCATCTGCCAAGGAGAGGAATATGACACCTTTCAAGGCAACCAATTACACCTTGGAATGCTTCTCCTTGTTAGCAAGTGTTTTCTGATATCAAGTCTAAACTCCAAACTTCTACCCATTGCTCTTGACTCTGTCCTCCAGGACCAGGTAGAACTAGTGGAATCCTTCCAATTCATATCCTTTTAGATCCTTGAAAACAGATATTGTACATCCTCTGAGTCTTCTCCAGGCTTAAGATTTTATTTTCAGACAAATGACTTTCCAGTTAAGCATCTTTTATCTTTTATGTTTATAAAGTTGCATTTTTGAACCCAAGGGTAAGACTGCATTTATTCCTATTAGAATTCTTCAACATTCTATCTTGTCATGATCTCTTTAGATCCTGATTCTTTTATCCAATTTTCTTCCTAGTACTCCTAGCTTTATGCCACCTACAAATCTAAGAATCATTGGTGGTGATGCTGTCATGCAGTCATTTCAGTTGTGTCTGACTCTTTACGACCCCATTTGGGGTTTTCTTGGAGTGATTGCCCATTTCCTTCTCCAGCTCATTTTACAGATGAGGAAACTGAGGCAAACAGGGTTAAGTGACTTTCCATACTCATGAAGCCAGTAAGTGTCTGAGTTAGGATTGAATTCAGGAAAATGTGTCTTTCTGACTTCAGGTCTAGCATTCTATCCACTGTGTCACCTACCTGCCTTTCTAATAATCATGCCTTTAACCAAATGATTGATAAAAATGTTAAACACTATGATAAACAGTAATCAAATAGTTACTATCATCACTTCTGGAATGGGCATAGCAATTAATTGTCCTATGGCTCCATTCACCATTCTTGTGATTTCCTATGTCAAAACTCCCCTCCTCTGCCACCACTTCCTTACATGTGTTGTCTCTCCTGTTCTAATATATGCTCCTTGAGCTTACAGGCTGTCTTGCTTCTATATTTGGATTGCCAATGGCCTACCCAAGTGCCTGCAATACAGTAGGTATTTAACAAATACTTTTCTTTTTCATTCATTCATTTACCCAAGTGTAAATCCTTATGATACCCCACTACATCTTCAAAATGAATCATTTCCAGTTTCTCTTTAGGTCCACCCATTCAACTAGTTTCATTTCCACTTAACTGTATCATCTGCTATTTCACATCTTTTCATGCAAGCCACAAGCATGAGAGTTTGTCAAATCCTTTGCTCAAATCTAAGTCAAACCATACCTATTACATTTCCCTAATCTCTCAGTCTAAAAAACTTGTCAGAAAAAGCAAATGAGATTAGACTGACATGCCATGTTCCTGCTGAAACCATGCTCTCTCTTTGTGATCATGGCTTGCTTACCTAGATTTTTGTTCATGATCCCTTTAGTAATATCCTCTAGAATTTTGCCAGGAATTAAAGTCAAGCTAATTGGTCTCTATTTTCTAGACTGTTTTTTTCCCTTTTTGAAAATCATGACACCATCTGGCCTTCTCCAGTTTTACATGACTTCTCTCATTCTCTACAATTTTTCAAATATCACTGATTCAGTGTTGAGTTGTGAAGAGTATTGCATTTAGAATCCAGAAGACCTGAGTTTGAATCCCATCTTCTCTCTGGTACTTGCTATTGGAAATCCATTGACAAGTTATGGGTCTCACTTTTTCACTTGTTTCATAGGGTTTCATAGGATTGTTTCATTGATCATATAGGATGGTGTACTTCAGAGGCAGGAAATCTGTTCCTAGTTAAGGTACTCCACAAACCTTAAATGGTCATATAAGTGTCAAATTTGTTGTACTAGAATGACTAGTATTGCGGGTAACTATAATTAGTATTATAGACTAGTATGCTTTACTGGTCTATAATACTAGACTAGTATCAGAACAGACAAAGATTAGACTATATTGGTCTAGTATTATGGAGTTTTGGAGCTGTTGAATTTAGTTCATCTTGGCCAATTGACTGAATTCCATTAGAGACGACTAGATGCCTTCCTTATCCTCCTTTTGCTGGGTATAAACTTGGGGTGAGAAATTTTTCTTGTGTTCTTTCTAGTCCAAACCTCGTTATCTTTGGCAGATGAAGAGAAACAGTATGAATTTTGCCCTGAATCATTTCTAATGGTTGTCCTATCACTTCTTGGATCCTTCCAAAGCACCTTTCCCCAAAGTTGTTGTGTTTGTCCTTCATTCTCAAAGAGAACCATGATATCAAGATGATGACATGACTTGTACTTGACTTTGATCGGAGTGATGGAGAGCTGTGCAAGGTCACCAGCCTCCTTTTTTCCTCAAGAGCCATCTGGATGCAGTGGCATGATACTCATCAGGATGACTTGAGATGGCCCAGGATGCAATGCAGGACCTTGGCCATTTTAGACTAAGGTCTTATCAGATTCTCACTTTGAGAGAGATATACCCATTCAATGAATAGGTTGCTTTAAGTAGTTACTCAAGAAATGTTCCCTTATAATAAAGGAAAACAAAAACAAAAAAATCAAACTGGGAGGGGAAGACCTTCAGGGTTCCTGGGTAAAAGAGAAATAGTTACTATTTAGTAATTACATTCACTCTGTGCAAGGTGAGTGGGGACCTGGTATCTAATTTATGAGCTCCAGAGTGAATTGGGTTTAAGGCTGGGTTTTTGAGCAAGAAATGTAGCCAGTAAACCCAAAGGAGAAAAGGCAGTTTTTGGCCATGGAAGTGTACCTTCCCCTGGGTAGAGCACCCAAGGGGAGGGAAGGAGAAGAAAGAGGAGGGAAAGGGGAGTGGAGAGAAGGGGAGAGGAGAGGCTACGCACTCACAGGTGGTGTTTGTCCTTCGTAAAGTAGCTACACATAGCAGCAATGTTTTTGCTGTCCTTATCTTTCCTAGACAACCTCAGCTCCTTCTGAGTTTCAGAGATCCTGACACTATATATCTTTTCAAAGACTAGGTTGGTTGATGTGTATCCATATCACTCTTTGAAGCCAATCCCTCTTTTCCTCCTTTTCAGAATTGTTTCTCTTTGTGTCTTCAGAATTTCTTTGTCAAGAAATTTCCCTCCTTCCTGGGCTGACTTTCACAATGGAATCTGGTTTGTAGAATTCCACCCATCCTGGTGTAGTTACTCTGAGTCCTCTGAAAACACTTTCCCTTAAATTTTTGAATCTATGTTAGATTGTGCCCAGATTTCATCTTTTCTGTCATGGTCAGAATGTCATGCTTACAATTCCAAGAATGTGAGTTGGAGCTTTTGTGGACCAATTGGTTTGGCTTTGTTCATTCCCCCTCAATCTGAAAGGTAAAAACTTATCAAGGACACTGAGAGACAGTGTGGACTGGTGGGTACAGAGTTGGCTTTGGAGCTAGGGATATCTCAATTCAAATCCTGCTTCTTACATAGATTAGCTGTGTAAGGATGGGTATATCACCTTAACCTCCCAGTGCTCTAGGTATCTCTCTAAGACTTTGAGTGGCAGAGAAATTCCTGACCTACACTGAAGGAGAAAATTTCATTATGCAGCAGTCCCCTATGTCCATGAAACTGCAGGTCAAGTCTCTATCCCCACTGTATCACAGATACTAACATATCATGATTCTGTATGTCCTTTTAAACACTTGGATTATTTCTAGAATAAAAGCCATAAAGTGAGAGTGGAGATTCCTGGAGTAGAAAATAAAAGGTAAGGATGGGAATTATGACAGCAAATAGCAATGGTGACCATTATATGCCACCTAGTAGGAATGTAGCTGTTTACAGGATTATGGAAGATCAGTCTATGGATGCCTTTACCTATTTCTAAGTAAACCAACCATTCCACCATACACACTCCAGGATCCTCACCTTCCAAAAACTCCATCAGGAAACTCTTTACTTGAAATCTGCCTCCACAGCCCCTTGGAAATGCTGTATCATGAACATTTGGGATAATTTCATATTTCATAACCTGGTTTAACTCACACCCATGAGGTCAACCGGAATGCCTACTGGATTTAATTAGGCTAGGAGGGGCAGCTGCCAGCAACACATTTCATATGGAACAGGGACTCAGAGAGGAGAGAAATGAAATGTGAGTCATCTTTTAACAGGGATGAGGGGGCTGAATCAGTGCTGTAGTTCCATAAATCTGAGAAACAGTCCCTGTAACAGACAGAATTGGGAGGATTTTCAGGTCCCACTGCATACACAAAGAGGTTTCAGGGAGCTGGTCATGTTTTTCCAAATTAACATGTACGGCAACAGCCATGACAGTTGGCACAGGACCTTCTATCTACCTATATCCTAAAGAGAACTGAGAGTCAGGACCTATGAAGACAATCTCCTCCTCCTCCTCCTTCCTTTTCTTCTTCATCTTCTTCTTTAAAAGAGAATAAATTCTATTAGATTGAACCTGTCTTCCTTCCCTCTCTCCTTGCTCTCCTCTTTCCTCCTTTCCTTCCATCCTTCCTTTCTTTCATCTTATCTTCCTAAAGCACTGAAATCAAACAGTCCATCTCCCTGACTCCAGATAAGACATACCTAAACTAACTCAGAGAGAGGAGAATCTCACCATTAGTTAACCATGCCAGGGTATAAAAGCAATCGCTTTTAAAAAATCATTTTCTACATAAACCTTAATCTACCACAGAATCAGTCTATGTCTTGTTGCACTGCCATCGGTTGGAATGGATAACAATAGACTCAATTAAATTTCCTCCAGTGAAAACCCTCATTAGATCAATTCTCTTTCTCCGTTTCTTCTTAGAGCTAATTTCCTAGGCTCCCTTTCTTATTTCTACATCTCTGCCTGCCAATTCACCACAAACTCTGCAGTTTTAGAGTGAAGATACTGAATGAGGATTCCCCCTCCCTTAGTCTTCCACCCCCAAACTCCTAGTCAGTTTCCCATGAACAAAAGTAGTCACAAACGTCCACAAGGATTCTATCAGTTCCAAGGAACTTATCTTTCCATGATGCCTGAGTGTAGAGACTGAGCGGGCAGGCCGGCAGGCTCAACTCCCTGGACTCTAAAGGCAAGACTTTGCTGCTCAGAAGAACAAGTGAGTTATTTCCAAATTCCAGGCTTCATGTGTGTTGCCTCCACACATGAACAACACTTTGCCTGGGTACACACCACCCCTCCCTTGCCTTTCCATCCCAGGTCATTAGCAGTTGACTAACCCCCTTGTTTTTTCATTACTGAAACCAAAGACCTCCAGAGGCAAATAAAATTCTCCATACGGGGCAAAGTTATTGAAGCGAAAAATAATAAATTTTCATGAGTGTGTTTCAATTTTCACTTGTGTTTATGGCCAAAGGTGTTTTTTATTTTAATAATCACTGCTGGAACCAGAGCAAGCCACATGCTGTGTATTTGTTAAAGGGAAGAGGGAGGGAGGAAGAGAGAAAGTGAAGAAGAGTCCTCACTTGTGTTCAGCATCACTTGGGGCTGTCAATTTCTCAACAGCTCAGCTCTAATCCCTTCCAGTTTGCAATCCCGCCCTTTAAACTTTAATAATATGGAATGGTGCATCATGAACTCTGGATCCTTTGTTTTGACAGCTGAACACTGGGCTCCTTGCAATCATCACAAGAAGGCATTTAGGGTTAGTATTGTCTTTTTAAAGGGACTCATCAATATTTTCTGGCATCATTTCAGAATGAATGAAGACTGTGTAACATGGAAGGAATTTGGAGGAGGCGAGTGACTTCCAGTCGAACACCAACTTGACCAATACTTTTGACTCACTTGCATCTGGCAGAAACTGCTTTCTGTTTTCTTTTAAATGTCAGAAAAGGTTAAAAAGCCTTCAAAATCTGCAAGAGATTTCCTAGACTTCTGAGGTTGGAGGCCTTGCAAGAGAACGGATGGGTGTTTCTTTTCCTTTTCCATTTGATTTGAGAGGGATCCTTTTCATAGCTTCACACTAAAGACAGAGAGTCTGCGCTGAAGACAGAGAGTTTTATGGGTCTTAGGAGTTTCTTCATAGGAGCATAAACCTAGGAATGCCTGAAGGAAACAAATTCTTTCCCCAATTCCTTTGTCATTTGGCCTAATTTAAATTTCCAAATTGTTTTCATGTTATAAAAAAAAGAAAAAGAAAATTTCTCTGTGTCTGAAAATCATTGATAGATTATTTCCTGTAGCTCTTAGCTAGACCTGGGAACCATGGAGGAGTTGGAAAAGTTTCACTAGTTCACAAGTAATCTGGCATTGAAATCTTCTGAGCCTTAGTTTCCTTTTCTATAAAGTAGAAATAATCTGGTCCTATTTACCTCATAGGGTTGGCATAAGGAAAACATTTTACAAAATGTAACTGGCTATTATCATAATTACTGCTGTTATTGCTATTGTTCCAAAAATGTTAAGTTGTGATTGTCTTTACATTTCTACCACTCTCTCCCTAATTAAGGCTCTGAAGATTTAAGCAAACTGCTCATAGCTACACAAGCAGTAAGTCCCAGAACCAGGACTCAAACCCAGGTCTTCTGTTTCCAACTTCTGTGCTCTTTCTAATACATCAATTTGTCTTGTCTGTCCGAAAATTATTTCCTATCCATGTCATATGCAGCACCTTTTCAAGGGCTACTCACCAAAATTAAACTGGCATTAGCAGGTTGTGTCTCCAAAGGGCCTTGACTACTACTACCCAGGATTCGAGGGGTAACTTTCTAGAGCTAAGGATTCTAATACCATCACTAATGAACCCCCACCAGTTTGCTTCCCATTGATTGTCAGCCAGAAGCCTCAATTAGCTTTTAGCCAGAGATATTTACTAAGAAATCAAAACATCCTAGGCACACTCTCCCCTTGTACATACAAGGTCCCTGGGGAGAGTGGACTCTAACATATAAAAATGGTAGTGATACAGCTCTATAAAGAACATGTATAGTAAAAATGTATTGTCTCTAGATACTGGAAGTCCCTTTCCTAAATCCTCTGTTGGTTTCCATAAATCAATGACTCGTAAAGATCCCCAATTAACACTTCTCCATATTAATTGACTCAAACTCCATCCTCTGTCTGGTGGCTGTCTTTCTCTATCTAAACTTGGGTTTATCCTCATTGTCTCTCTTTCATCTCCTAGCTAGAGGCCTATTCACTGAATGGGAATCACCTCACTCTAAGTGAGTACATGAATGAGCCTTAGCCAAAAAAGGCCAAGGTCTCCCACTATATCCTGGGCCATCTCCACTCAACCTAATGAATATCTGGTCACTGGATCCAGATGGCTCAGGAGGAAAAATTGAAGCTGATGACCTTGCACAGCCCTCTCTTATTCAAAACAAAGTCAAGCACAAGTCATGTCATCATTTCTCTGATGTCATGGTCTTCTTTGAAAACGAAGAATGAACACAACAACCTGTGAGATGTCTCCTAATAGTCTAGTCCCTCTGATATCACGGCCAATGGCATAACATTCTCTGAGCTTACCTCCCCATGTGCTTGTTGCCCTTTATGTCCTCAGGGCAATCTTAGACTCCTCCATTACTTTACAATCTATTATTGGACATTCTCTATTTTAAGCCTCCAGAGTTACGACTAGCTTATTTTCTTAGCCTATCATGATTTTCCTTCTTGAATTAGGAATTTGAAATTGACAAATGCAAACTTAATCATGTCTGTTAGTTGATTGATTGAGATGAAGGTGTTGAATACTCCTCCCTTACACTCATGTCCCTCAAAATATTATGAGTTCCTTTTGTGTCAGGGCCCATGTTGTTCACTATTTTTTATTTCCCTTACAATGCTGAGGATACACATAGATGAGTAATAAATGACTATTTGGCATAGTTCAATTTAATTGAATAGAAATGAAATTAATTCTTTTTCCTAGGAAAATTTAGATTTTTTTTCTTTTTGTCCAACCTGTGGGTCAGAGAATCAAATTGTACAATACTAAAATGTGGTCACTTTTCCCAAAGTCAAACCAGCTCAGAACCACAATGCTCACCCAAGAAGGTTCCAAAAGCACAAGTCAGAAAATTGTCTCACTCCACCGAGTTGCTAGTTTCCACACCACCCCCAACTCATTACAATCAGTTAAAACCATTACTGCAAACCACAAATACAAGGATGTAGATACCACACAAGGATGGTGTCATGGGATTTAGAGATTGCAGAGACCTGAGAGATCATAGAGTCCATCCCCCTTACTTTATAGCTGAAGACAGAGAGGACCAAGAGACTTGCCTAACGTCTCATAACAAGTAAATTGCAGACTTATGGATGGTGATGAAAGAGAGAGGAAGAGAAAACAAGAGCTTAGACCTTCTACATGTACAAGTGTCAAGATCCTCCTTTTTGTATCCTGCTTCTTTTCTAGTATCCCAGTCTCCTTGTGTTCTCAATTTACTATCCATGTTTTCATTAAAGTATCTGGCATCCATTATTCACATCTTAATATGAATATTAATCTAGCACCTCTCCCAGGAATATCTTCATTTTTGAACTTAGCTTAACTTACAGAATGAACATCCTTTTCCTCTGATAGAGACATTTCTATTATCAATAAGTAGATTCGGGCAGTTTGGGGAGATTTCTCTGTCCTCCAACACAAAATTACACCAGGCATGCTGTTTGTTGCCTGCTCTAGGAATGATCCTGTTTAAGAGATTTTAAATTGGAAGTGTATACCTATATGGAAAGTGTTACTTTTTAAAATTAGTTATTAATGCCAATTTTACTACTATTTACTAGCATGTTATGTAACTTCACATAAATCCTTTGTATTCAAGCTTCAGTTTCTCTATCCCCAAAATGGGAGAGTTGACTTTGATGATCTCTAAGGTCTCTTTCTGTTCTAATATTCTACTCATCCACATAACTATCTGATTCTGTTCATTCTAAAGGACTAAAAGTTGTGCTTAGTTGTTTGGTCAAGGATGATGGTGGTGCTGGTGGTGGTAATCAGCTTACTCTTATCCCCTTTCTTCTGTTAAGTGCACAAAGGACTCACCAAGCAGCAAATACTGTTAACCTGCTTGTTTTATGTTATGTTACATCATCAGATATGAAGAAGATGGAACTTAGTGTGTCCTCCAGATTTCCTATTCCTCTGTTGTGGGTTGGCTAAGCTGTCCATCATCATTAGATCATCAAACTGAAGCTGTTACTCAATGGCATAATACTGATTGACAGCTCAATTAGCCAGTAGCATGAGTGGAAAGTGGTAATTGGATGCATACATTAGGTATATGTAATTTATTGTACCCCATAACAATTTCTGGGGTTTAATTATTATATCTGCACACAGTCCTGATCTGTAACATCTTATATTCCTGATAATAAAAAAGAAAGAAAGAAAAGACAATGAAACAAAAGAATCCTAAGGCTCTTGGAATGGCCATTGTGGTCATGAAGTTTCTGTTGAAGATGCAGGTTCTTTGACCTTGATCTTCTCATCATTCATGGGTGACTTAGCAGAATTTGCTTCCCTGCCACATTGTACCATACTGTATATGAGAGCTCCTTAATGTACTTCATTGTAATGCACAGTATGACATAGTATCCCTTAGAATAGAGTTGGGGAGGTGAGAAGAGAAGGAGGGAATTTCCTCTCCACTTCACCAAATTGACTAGGTAACAACCTATTGAAATTTGAAAGATCAAAGATCAAGATCTCTCTATTTTGGTAGGAGTGTCCACTGGAGCCAGTGGCAGTATCGCCAGAGCAGCACTGTTCAACTAATTAACAATTAAGCACCTACTATGTGCCAAACTCTATTTTAAGTGATGGTGATACAAATTCAGTCAATGATACCATCTCTTCTCACAAGACACTTACATTCTGATTGGGAAGACAATAACAAAATTATTAAGTACCTACCATGTGCTAAAGTCTGGGAATACAAAAACATTAATGAATTAATCACTGCTCCTCAGAAACTTAAATTCTTAAGAAATAAAAACTCCCTCACTCAGTAGGTGCTTCGTTAAATTTTATTCAGTGAATAAATGAATGATTCCTAGTTGACCTAGTCCAGCACTTCTTAAACTGTTTGACAACCTCATATGAGGTCATGTAACTGAATGTGAAATGCGAAAATTTTGGCAACAGTAAAAGATTTCTGCACATGCAATAACCAAAATTATTTCAAAATCAATCATGTAATGAAATCAAGGTGTTTCCGACAGCACTTGCCCTCACAACTTCACTGCAGCCTTGGTTCTGAACACACAACATGCGCACTTTGTACTGTTCATACTGTCACACCACACAACTCCAACAAACACTGCCAGAAACACCTCAGCCCAGATTCAAGATTATTATATATTAGGAATTACAGTGTTTTTAGTGTACATATGGTTTTCTGCTCTTCTAGAAACATAATAGCTTAATTACAGAAAAAAAACTTTTAATATTTTCCTACCATCATTCCTCAGTATGTAAACATCAAAATTAGTATATCTTTGAATTATACTGTGTAAGAATGTTTGATTTTTACAATTTCTATTATCTCCTTCTTTTACAGAAACAAATATTTAATAAATGGTAAGATTAATATGTATACCAAAGAATTGTTTTAAAACAAATTTCTTTATGATTTATTGTCAGTAAATTTTTGATTTGCACACCAGCTTTATATACACCTATATTCCCAGGGTTGTGTAAAAATTTCTCAGGCAGAAAGGGGTCACAAGTGGAAAAAGTTTAAGAAAACCTGACCTAGTCCATCTCAAAAATCTGCCTTTGTGTTATCATCAGTAAAAGCCTAATCTCTTCTTGTTTGATACTCAGAAGAAATGAGTTTGGATCTTTAAGAACTGAAGGAGGTATGTATTCCTTATTTTGAGCTAGAAACCAATTCTAGAGACAAAGTTTTGGCCTGGATTATTCTTTGAATGCACACTCTTCCAAATCTTGAAATCCAGAGAGCTATCATTGGACAGTTCACAGAGAGTTCAGAGGATAGCAATTCTCCCAAGCAACCTACAATAACAAACATGTGCACAGTCATACCGTCACACCTCCTGGGGTGTGGCCCCTGGCCATCCGGATCTGAGGAGCTCAGGGCATCTGGACACAAGGAGAGCCCATTTTGTTGGAAGGAAAAGGAACTTGACCCTTTAAATAATGCCCTGGAATTTCCGACCTGGTTATGGAAGACTTGGATGAGCCCAACTTGGAAAGGGTAAGCTCCTGGCTCTGGGCAGCTTTCACAAGCCTTGGATTTTTGAGCAGCTCAGCAAACCTGAGTCCCACGCAGATTCCAGTTCATCTATGATATCCCCCTGGTGGTCTGCAGGGCACAGAAAGATGGCTTTCAAGTGAGAATTTGCTTCTGCAGCCCAAGTTTTCATTTAACTCAAAGAACTGGGCCATTAATGTGTATTTCCCTTGACAAAAAAATGGCTTAGCTGATGGGGAAAGGCATCTGAGGAACTTGGATAAGCCTGAAAAAGCGAACCAAATTAGAGGTTAGATAAAACTCAGCCTCCCCACTCCAGCCAGGTGCTGCCTTCTCCAGTTACCATAAACAACTGAAATTTTGAAAGTGTTGAAAAATACCTTGATACCCTCAACCTGAGGGGAAAAGTGACGTGAGCACATTTTGAGCACCATGACACCTGATGTAGAGATGGATTTGCCCAGTGCCAGGCAGAGAGAGGCATTAACTGCTCCTCTGGAACCCTGAAAAGTTGAAACAATAAAATGTTAAAACTTTTCCTGGGAAGTAATGCTATTAAAAATCATTAAGTATCACAGGGCAGATGAACGTTCTAAAAGTGGACCCATCATCCATCCTGTAGCTAAGACAGGCCCTCTGTCAGACAACAAGGAAGGTTCTCTCTTGTAATAATGTGCCTTCCTCACCATCATTTTCATCTTGATCACCAATCATTTGGGGGGAGCCTATAGTACACAAGGTACTGTCCTGAGGAAATACAGTAGGATGTATTTCAAAAAGCAGTAGATGAAAAACCCCCCACAAAATAATAGCTCCCTTGTCCTACCTCTTCCAATGAATAGCTGGTCTTTACCTTTACCTGGTCTTTTTGCTTTCGTGGCACTCGGTTCATCTGTAAAATGAGGGAGCTGAACTAGGTCATATCTAAAGTTCCTCCCAAGGTTTCAAGTCTGTTACTCTAGGCCAAAGACCTGATTATCTGTCCCTGAAGGGTTTATAGTCTTAAGGAAGGAATTTCTAGGATTTCCTTCAGCCATGAGTTCCTGCATCTTCCATGCTGCCAATGAGAAGGAGAATTGGAATTTGTTGCTTCCTAAGAGGTGGTTTTACTCAGCTAAGTTTACTGGTATTTCTGGGTCTTGCTTCTCTCTTTTTCAAAATGGTTTTTAGAGGTTTCAAAATGGTTGTGGGTCTGGTGAATACTTTATGTAGGGGAAAAGAGCTTCTTTAGGATCATAGATTTAGAACTCTCCAAATCTCAGAAGCCCTTCCCTACCCCCATTTGACAGATGAGAGAACAGAAGCCTAAGGAGAAGAAATGACTTGCCAAAGCCACACAGGTAGTTAGCAGTAGAAATAGGCTTTGAACTTCAGTACCCTGTCTCCAGAGTTGGTGCTTTTTCCACTACGAACAAAGAGAAAATTTAATAGTCTTCAAAAGCAGAAAGATCCAGGGCTAAACAAAAGCAAAATTGTGAAAGAGGGGACCATTGTCTTTGATATTCCCCCATCTTCCTTCTTGGGGTGTATGGGTGTTCAGAGAGGACTAGCACCTGTGGTGTGAGGGTTTGACCCAAATTTTCCAGAGCTATTCATCCACCTTTGGTGTCCACCTGCCACCCAATTTTCACCCATGGCTCCAAGAAGCTCTACCATGCACAGTGGCCACACCCTGTTAAAACCGTCTTGACAAACTGGCGAAACTAGGTTGAGGGCAACCAATGGGCCTCAAACTGTCAATGAGGCAGGGAGATGTCTACCCCAAGAATGTAAGACATCCCTTTATAGAATGGGCAAATGAGTACAATTTGCTTCAGCAATGGTCATGAAGTTGGCTGAAGCAGGAACTGTAGAGCACTTAGACCCTAGCCACCAAAGACTCCAAGATCATTCACTGCATCCTGGGCCATCCCTGGTTGTCCTGACTTTTGTCTTGCCCCTGGACACTGATGACTTTAGAAGATATAGTGAGGCTGACAACTTTCTGTAATTCTGCCTCACTTAAATTCAATTCACTCCCAAGTGAAGATATCACTCCATGATGCAATTGGTCCTCTTTGAAAATGAAGAATGAACAACAACCTTCCTTTTTCCACCATTTTTGGCTCCTATTTATAAACTTCAATTCTGGACAAATACAGAAATTAGAGATTCTTTTTCTTTATTTATTTATTTTAAGTTTTCAACATTCATTTCCACAAAATTTTGAGTTCCAAATTTTCTCCTCATTTCTCCCCTTCCCTCACCCCAAAACACCTTGCATTCTGATTGCACCTTCCATCAATGTGCCCTCCCTTCTAACACCCCTCCCTTCCCTTACTCCCATCTTCTCTCTTATCCTGTAGTGCAAGATAAATTTCTACACTCCATTACCTGTATTTCTTATTTTCCAGTTGTATGTGAAAACAGTTCTCAATATTTGTTCCTAAAACTTTGAGTTCCAACTTTTCTTCTTTCCTCCCTCCCCACCCATCCCCATTGAGAAGGCAAGCAATTCAATGTAGGCTATATGTGTGTAGTTTTGCAAATGACTTCCATAATAGTCATGTTGTATAAGACTAACTATATTTCCCTCCATCCTATCCTGCACCCCATTTCTTCTATTCTCTCTTTTGATCTTGACCCTCCCCAAGAGTGTTTACTTCTAATTGCTCCCTCTTCTCATTTGCCCTCCCTTCCATCATTCCCCCCACCCTGTTTATTCCCTTATCTCCTGTAAGATAGATTTTCACACCAAATTGAGTGTGCATGTTATTCCTTCCTTGAGCCAAATGTGATGAAATTAAGCTTCACTTTTTCCCCTCTCACCTCCCCCCTTTTCCCCTCCATTGGAAAAGCTTCTTCTTGCCTTTACTATGAGAGATAATTTGCCCCATTTCATTTCTCCTTTTCTTCTCCCAATATATTCCTCTCTCACCCCTTAATTTTTATTTTTTAGATATGATCCCTTCCTATTCAACTCATCCTGTACTCTCTGTCTCTCTCTATCTATATGTGTCTGTGTGTCTGTGTGTGTCTGTGTATAATCCCTCCAACTACTCAGATACTGAGAAAAGTTTCAAGAGTTACAAATATTATCTTTCCATGTGGAATGTAAACAGTTCAACTTTAGTAAATCCCTTGTGATTTCTCTTTCCTGTTTACCTTTTCATGCTTCTCTTCATTCTTGTGTTTGAAAGCCAAACTTTCTTTTCAGCTCTGGTCTTTTCATCAAGAATGTTTGAAAGTCCTCTATTTCATTGAATGACTATTTTTTCCCCTGAAGTATTATACTCAGTTTTGTTTGGTAGATGATTCTTGGTTTTAATCCTAGTTCCTTTGACTTCTGGAATATTATATTCCACACCCTTTGATCCCTTAATATGGAAGCTGCTAGATCTTGTGTTATCCTGATTGTATTTCCACAATACTTGAATTGTTTCTTTCTGGCTGCTTGCAATATTTTCTCCTTGACCTGGGAACTCTGGAATTTGGCTAAAATATTCCTAGGAGTTTCTATTTTGGGATCTCTTTCAGGAGGTGACAGGTGGATTCTTTCAATATTTATTTTGCCCTCTGCTTCTAGAATATCAGGGCAGTTATCCTTGATAACTTCCTGAAAGATGATGTCTAGTCTCCTTTTTTGATCATGGCTTTCAGGTAGTCCCATAATTTTAAAATTGTCTCTCCTGGATCTATTTTCCAGGTCAGTTGTTTTTCCAATGAGATATTACACATTATCTTTCATTTTTTCATTCTTTTGGTTTTGTTTTGTGATTTCTTGGTTTCTCATAAACTCATTGGCTTCCATCTGTTCCATTCTAATTTTTAAAGAACTATTTTCTTCAGTGAGCTTTTGAACTTCCTTTTCCATTTGGCTAATTTTGCTTTTTAAAGCATTATTCTCCTCATTGGCTTTTTGGGCCTTTTTTGCCAATTGAGTTAGCCTGCTTTTAAAGGTGTTATTTTCTTCAGCATATTTTGGGTCTCTTTTAGCAAGCTGTTGACTCGCTTTTCATGATTTTCTTGCATTGCTCACATTTCTCTTTCTTATTTTTCCTTCACATCTCTTACTTGATTTTCAAAATCCTTTTTGAGCTCTTCCATGACCTGGGACCATTGCATATTTAATTTGGAGGTTTTGGATGCAGAAGCCTTGACTTTTATGTCCTCCCCTGATGGTAAACATTGTTCTTCCTCATCTGAAATGATGGGAGAGAATACCTGTTCACCAAGAAAGTAACCTTCTCTAGTCTTATTTTTTTTCCCCATTTTTGGGCATTTTCTCAACCAGTTACTTGACTTTTGGGTTCTTTGTCAAGAGTAGGATATACTCTGGGTACCTGTAAGATCTCAGTTCCTCCACTGTGGAACAATCAAGGGATAGGAGTTTACTCCCTGGCCAGACTGGTGGCTGAGATTTAGATCAGCTGCTCAATCCCTCCAGAGACTTTAGGTGGAGGGCAGGGCCACCTCTCAGGGCTGGGGTTCAGATTAACTACTCAATTCCCCCAGGGGCTTTAAGCTGAGGGCTTCAACACTGGAAGCTGGCTGCTGCCTTCAGCAGCCACCTCCACTTCGGCCTGCTGCCTGCTGCTACTGCTGCCGCCACTGCTGCCACAGCCTGATAACAGGGATGGAGGAGGACCTTGCTCCCTTGTCAGGGAGGTGAAAAAACTCTCTCACTGACCTTTGAAGCTGCCTCTGGTGTTTGTGGGTTGAGGGGTCTGTAAACCTCTGCTGCTACTAGGGATTCCACCCCTGAACTCTGCTCTGGTCCTGCTCCTCCTGGCACCAGAGAGTGGCCAAGGCCTTTCCCATCAGCCTTCCAGGTTACCCTGGGCTGGAAATCTCTTCCACTCTTTTGTTCTGTGGCTTCTGCTGTTCTAGAATTTGTTGAGAGTCTTTCTTTACAGGTATTTTATGGACTGTGGGGGAAGAGTTAGAATATGTACATCTTTCTATTTGACCATCTTGGCTCCATCTAGAAATTAGAGATTCTTAAAGTGTATTCTTCAACTTATGAAGTTGGCTACATAAAGGACACTTTGCTGAATCACACAAAGACCTCAGTGTTAGGGTTTTGGTCTGACAGTACCCTCAATTTGCTCTTTTCAGGGCTGGAGAGAAGAAAAATTGTGAAGGAATTAAGGTCTTTACTATTCTTCTCCCCTCTTTCTCCCACCATCCTTTGGTACTCCATTTCCATGACGCAGGTTCCCAGTACCCCCTTTCAAGCTTCACCTCCTCAACTGATCAAACTGTTATCAGGTAACCCATTGTTTGAAATGATCCAACAAGCTAATTCATACTGTGGCATAAATAAGCCAGCATCCTTGTGACCTTTTCCCACAAAGGTTTGCACTTTTAACAGGTGAAAATTGTCAAAAAAAAAAAAAAGCCCAAGACAGTGAGGAGGAGGCTAGTATTCTAGAAATATCAGTTAATTCAGAGTCAGAAGATCCAAGCTTGAGACCTGGCTCTTTCATTCATTAACTATATGACCTTGGACAAAAAGGGCTTAATTTTTGTCTCCTATAAAATGTGAGAGCTGGCCTAAATATATGGTTTATAAGATTATAACTTTATAATGTGGTTATAATGGTATGTATATGAAATGTTATAATGTATAATGTAGTTTATAAAGACCCTTTTAGATCTAATGCTATTATTTTGTGAATAAATCTTCAATAGTAGAGTTTTAGAAAGAAGTGGATGGGGAAAAGTTTAGTACGTGAAGTACCCATGTATAGAGTTGTCACCAACTCTCCAATGTATAAAGCCATACTGTATTTCCTGAAATGGAAAGGGAAAAAATTTTCTTTTGCTATCCAAGATGACATCATAGCAAGAGAAAGGATGAAGGAACAGTGATCCCTCACCCTGGGATGATGACTATGGTGGTGATAATGATGTCAGTAATGATGGTCATTAATGACATATAGCATCTTGCTATTGGCAAAGCCCTTTGTCTGATTTGATTACCCAGTCTGATCCTCACACAACCCTGTGAGATAAGTATAATCTGTAATATTATTCCCATTTTGTAAATGGGAAAATGAAGGTTCAGAGAGGTTCAGTGACTAGTCCATAGTCACAAAAGTAATTGAAAAAGATTAGTCTATCCTAATACTTGGTCAAGGGCTATCTCCCAGTGAGACAAGAACACAAAAGCTGAGATCACAGTCTTCCCCTTACAAAAACAACACTAACGACATAATAAGAACATTAATGTTGATTCCAGGCAGGTGGAAAAGTGAGGGATTCTTAGGGCAGATCCCTCACTTTTTAATGTAGAATCCAGACAGGCCACCCATTTCAAGTCCCATATGGGGCCTCCATGTCAAGATATTGGATACTCAGTCTGACACAATAGTCTGTTTCTAATGACTTAGATGTATAATCTTAGTGATTATAATTTTCTCTCTTTGCTTCAATTTAGCCAGGTCAGTAGATAGAGGGCTGGGCCCTGGAATCAGAAAAATCTGAATTCGAAACTAGCCTTAGACACTTAGCTACATAACTCACTTAATACTAGTGGTGTTATCCTGGGCAAGTCATTTAGCCTCTTCCTGACTCAGTTTCCTCCACTGTAAAATGGAGATCAAAGTAGTACCCACCATATACAAATGAGATAAAATTTGTAAAGAGCACTTAGCACAAGGTTTAGCCTATAGTAGATGCTTAATCAATGCTTATTTCCTTCCTTTCTAATAGATCAAAGCAATTTCCTGCAAGGAGGGCAAGTGCTCCCCCAACTGATTCTAAATAGGCCCAGGTCCTGGGTAAGGTCATCTTATTTCTTTTTTCCACTTATCTCATCTGATGCTAAAGCAAATCAAGTGGGGCTCCTTCTTGGCACACCTCTCAGCCTGCCCTCCTGTGAATTATTGTCCCTTTTAAAGACTGGTTTTGGTGTTTATTGTAACCTGAGTTCATCTGGATACAAATAGTGGTGGAATACGTGAGAATGTGAAGTTCTATTTGTCCTACAAGGGCACAGCTAAGTCTGGCCTTGGGTTTCCCACACACTTCTATCCATGGCTCTGTTAACACATTAGATCTGAGTAGCTAGGACCCAAGAACACCAGAGAGGTCAGAAATTCCCAAAAGAAGAGGAAAGCAAAAGGAAAAGTGAGCCAGAGCTTTGGGGGCAATGATGTCCTACTCAGTCTGTGACTGTCTTCTGCTCCACTAGGCCCCCCCCATCACTAACACGTCACTCTGTATTCTAAAGGGTAAGGAATTTTCAAGGCATATGAAAGCCATGTGAACTGTGGTTGTCTAATGCTAAACAAAAAAAGTCTCTTGACATGAATTTCCAGGCAGGATTGAAGAGGAAACATTTCCCATGGAGGGTGCCGGTTTCTGACATTCTCCCCCTACTCCTGGTGTGGCCTCATTGGGCACCATGACAAAGGGGCCCACCCTGTTGTGGGTTTACCTCCTCCCCAAGCCTTGTTACTTTGATTCTCATACCTGGATGTGGCTAAGGGATTTTAGGAAATGGTGATTTGGAAACAAACTTTGAAAAAACAGATAAAACAGCTGGTCTTGGAGCCAAAGAAAACTCCATTCCTTCTGAGAATCCAGCAGTTTGCTGGCATTAGGGCCCTACCTGCTCCAACCCACAAACCACATCCTCTGTACATATGCACATGTACATACAGGCACGAACACTCACACACATACACATGCACGCAGAGACACACAAACTGCTTGGGAATCAAGTTCCTAAACTGGAGAAATACACCACATCTTTGCACCTGGTAGAACTCTGCCATCTATATCTTCTCTGCCATCTTAACAAAATAAAAATTGGATCATTAGATCATTACCTACAGCACAGGGAGAGTGCCCTACAAACCTCAGAGCACCATATAATCACTGTATGAATACCATTCTAATGATTGTCACTATTTTTATCATACAATCCTTTAGAGCAGAATTCACCTGCTGGACCATATATGACTGGACTTAGCACAGGCTCTTTAAAGGAACCCATTTAAATGCCAAGGTATATGAGGAGTACAATGTCTGAGGTGCTAAGCACACAGGCAGAAGACAGACACTGTTGTAGCTCCTTTTCTGATTGTGGTTTTTGGTTTGAATGCCCCAAAGACATGGTATAATGAAAAGAGAACCTGATTTGGAGTCAAGAGACCTGGATTTGGGTCTTGGCTCCATTATTTTCTACTAGGAGATTTTAAACAAACCATTTCCCATCCTTGGGTTTTAGTTTCCTCATCTGTAAAATAGAGTTCAGGTGGACAAGCTACCTTCTATTCTGACATCCTATGTGTCTAACCTGCCTATGATTTGTCATTATTTAGCATCACTGAACCCCCAGATGGTGGAGCAGGGAGTCATTGGAGCTGACTCCCTCTCAGTTCAATGTGAAGAAAGGAGGCTGAGTCTGGAAGACCAACACCTATTTGAGGAATTGGTGGAGCTGATAAGAGAATCTAGATTAAGGAATTTGGAGGAAAGAAACCAAATTTCAAAATGGGACCCTCCTAATAAATACAAAAAGCATCAAGTCTGTGTGTAGACCTTAGTTGGAAGTTCCAGGGGAAAGGTAGCCCCCTTCATGGATGAGGGAAGGAGCTGTCTGTTGCTAATAAGTCTCAGGGGCCACTAAATCATGCTGCTCAAAAAAATTTTTTTCATTCCATTTTCATTTCACTTTATTCCAACAGAAAAGAAAAGCACTCCTTTTTACCCCTCTGTAACTGAACTAACAAATTCCCTATTACCAACTAGACTAGCAAGTTGCTGTTACCAACCCCCTACCTATTGCAAACTCTTGGAAACAGAAAGGACTTTTATGATCTTGATAGCACAATCTATAATTTTACTGATAACAACACAGTGACTTTCAATCACTCTTGATCCATGAAGAATGGTTCATTCAACAGAACAGGTCAAAAAATATTTATTAAGCACCTACTGTGTACCAGGTTCAGTAAACAAAAGACCTGTACACTAAGACCTCACTAGAATGTTGCCTTCAGAATGGAGTCCACATGGGATCCTTTTACAAAAGATAGCATCTTATAACAAAGTTCTTTGGGTACTTGTAACAGCAAGCACCCTGACACACATCCAGGATGACCTGCTGGAACCAATTCTTAGATCTGCTTTTCTAAGGAAATCAACTTAAATGGGGGTCAACAAGCTACTTTAATTGCATTCACCAACAGAGAAAATACAGAGGAAATAAAGAGTAGCAGACAGGGCTTCTAATTGTCTGGCCATAAGCAATACATACATCATGAATCAACAGACAGATCCAACTGTCTGACCATTACATACATAGTTACCAGAGAGAGAAGTACCATCACCTGGGTTTTCAGAGCTGACTGGGCTTCTTGACAGCTATGCAGAGTCTCATCTGGCACACAAACCTTCTTCCAAAGAGTAAGCCTCCAAAGCAAAAGTTCACCTCGGAGTATATATACACTTTCACACGACCCTCTCATCCTGAATCCAGTGCTTCATTACAAATTAACAAAAGTTGTGGGCCCTCCTACAAAAAAAGCATTTCCCTAACTAAGCTTCCCTTAATGGGCTCCACCTGAGGCCTACTAATGGTTGGGAAAGATATTTGCCTTCCTATAAAACAAGCATCCCCTAATCAAGCAACTCTCATTAACATTACAGTACTTCAATAACCCAATTCCCTTGGAAAACATCTAAAAAGGAGTCACCCCATGCCCAATTCTTCTTTATAATATGTAGTATATGGAGTGAGGTCTATATGAAGGAATTTCAGATCAATAGATAACTAACTGGGCCTTAAAAAGCTTTGAATTTCTTTAGAACCTAGACATAGCATTAGTTAATATCTTATATTACTTGAATCCAAGATGGTGAGGGGGGAGGGGGTGAATGAGGACTGGGTATGTAGAATTTAAACATTGGAGACCTCCACTGATCACAGCACCTTTATCCTATCCTAACCAACATCAGGGTTAACCTAAAATTCTTTTACTTCCTTTTGGCAACATAAAGACTTACAGGGTCAGGCTCACTTTCACTCAGCAGAGAGTAAATAGCTTCCATTCTGAGATCAGAGCTCATCTTTCTATCTCCTGCTGACTAGGGGGCCATTCTTGTACCTCCTGGAATCTTGACCATAACTCCAGATAGATCTTATTTTAGCTGATTTCTCTGGAATTTGACCTCTTTCCTGCATGACTAGCAGAATACATTTGATCCAACACCTTCATATACCATTACCAGAATTTATACCCCATGCCCACCTAGTGTCAAACTCAATTTAAAATGTATCCCTGCTGCCTTTTGACACCTCTAGGTTAGTTCACTGACTAAATGGACTCTGCTTCTAACTCCCTCTAGCCAACCTTGTCTCATCCTTGCCTACATTTCATTGTGATAGTTTCTTGTATATCCATTCAAGACTGTTACTTCATACACAAATAAAGCTTCCATCCAACCTCAATCCTTGTCAAATTGAGAATGTCTTCCCTAATCCTTTAACATGCCAGTCACATTAAGGACCTCTCCACAGATTTTGATTAAATTGGGTGATATCTAGGCCTTGTGCTGTTCTCTCCGGGGCAAGTATGACTTTACAATCTGATGAATGATTCCAATTGTCCAGGTTCACAAACCAGCAAAGGCTTATGAGACTTGAGCCATGTTTCTCAATGAGACAAAGAAGGTCAAGGTTCAATATACGAGAGAGAATTGTTCCCCACACAGTGTGGTATAGTGGGTAAGTGGTGTTCTGGGAATCAAACCTGGCTTCTTATACTAATTAGCAATGCAGACTTTGGGACATTACTTGACCTTCCTCAATCTCATTTTTGTCATCTATAAAACGCATATGATTTTTAAAGTCCCCTACCACAGCTGAAATTTTATAACTTTGTAAAAATTGTCAAGTGAAGGTCAATTCTGCCAAAAATAGGGAATCCTAGGAATCTTTACTAGATCGGA
Source organism: Notamacropus eugenii (assembly GCF_028372415.1). NCBI lineage: Eukaryota > Metazoa > Chordata > Mammalia > Diprotodontia > Macropodidae > Notamacropus > Notamacropus eugenii. The sequence goes on from NC_092877.1 coordinate 315,992,040, forward strand.
AACTCCTTCAGGGCAAAATCATATTTTATCTAAATTGTACAGCTTACCTAGTGTCTAGCCCGATGCTTTACACACAGGGGATACTAAAAAATATTTGTTGATTCATTGATTATATTGGCAGTGACTTCCACAGTACACCTTGTGCTTCTGACAAGAGGGAAGAACTACCCCTATCACCCCCAAAGACAATAGCATAAAATTTGGGGTATTTCTACGTTGTACTTAACTTAATACCTGGAATATCCGTCACTTATTCACTATGAATTTTCATTCTGCTGACCCAGAGCAGAATTTGGTTAACACTCAGTGGATAATCTTCAAGAGTTATTCTGGTTGAACAGTTAATTGATCTGAAGACCACCTGGTGATGAGGATCTCCAAATTTAGCTAGTTTAGTCTTTGAACAACAGCTATTCAGTTGACCCTTATGGCCAGACACCTTCCTAGTTTAGCAGCACCTTACATTTTGCTGACAAAGGTGTTTTTTGTTTTTTGGGGTTTTTTTTGAAAATGTGTGGTCTTCTCCATATCATGATGAGGCATCAGGGCTTTATGGAAGTGATGGAATTTCAAAGACCAGTTTCTCTTTCTGAAAGAGGCTAATAACAATCCTATTCAGGGGAATATTTATAAAAATTCTTTGAACTTTTTGAAAGAAAAGTCCTAATCGATTCCACATCTTTGCTGTTCTTTTCCTGCCAAATATGGCATTTCTCCAACCAGAAACCAGTTTTAAAAGAGTTAAAAAGGAAATCAGCAAAAATATTCAAACAAATCAGCATGCCTCACATTGGAGAATGTGACCGTGCATTTCAATGTCAAGGACAAGAAATCCTCTCTTCCCACGTGCTAAGTGCACAGAATGCTGTTTATCTTGACTTTCCTGGAGGTAAGCTCTCGAATACTGTAGTTTCTGATCTCTCTGGAGCAAGTTTTGTTTCTTTTCCCAGACTTCCTGACCCTCCACCAAGTCCATCTGTCACTGAGCTTGACCTTCATAGATATTCATCCAAAGAGCCAGCTCTCTGGGAATGTGAGAGCCACAGTGTCAGGATGTCAGGAACTCTACATACCTCTCACCTTCAGAAGAACGAGGGTCTGTGTGATCAGGAAGGAGAAGGTTGCAAAATAAGTTATTTAAAGGAAATAGCTGTGATCGTTTTACTGCCTCTGGAAACAGGAGAGGTTTACTCTGTACTTCCCTAGCTTCACAACGTTGCTCCTAACTGGCCTGGACCCTGAAGCTTCCGAGGACAAACAGTACTTGATGCATTTAATGACCACATTTAAGGAGACAAACTGGCCTTCTAGCTGGTCTTCACACCCAGTGCCCCATCTCCCATTTCAATGCCTCTACTCTTTCCTCACCCCAACCTCTTAAGAGTCTCCCTCCAGTGCCACCTTCTATGAAAGGCTTTTCCCAGTCCTTCTTCCTGTTCATGCCTCTTCCCCCAAGATTTAGTTAATATATATACATATACATACATATATATGTATACATACATACCCACATATACATACATATACACATATACATATATACACGCATATACACATATATACATGTATATATATTTCATACAGACTAATATAGTCACATACATACTTATATATGTGTGAGAGGAAAGATGGTTAGTGGATAGACAGCTGGTCTTGGAGACAGAAGGATCTGGATTCAAGGATCGCCTCTGATACATACCGGCTGTGAGATCTTAGGAAAGTCATCTACTTTCTCAGTGTTCTGGTCAACTCTGTAAGACTATATAGCCTACAGAGAAAATGCCAACATGCATTGGTAAAAGGAACTTCAACATCTGGAAATTCTCTATACCAGTGATGTTGAACTCAAATGGAAGTGGAGCTCACCTAAAACCCCTATCCCTCATATTGACTTAGAAAACTACATCTGAACATCATCTATTCCATATCGTATTTTTATTCATTTTGTTAAATATTCTCCAATTACATTTTAATCTGGTTAGCCAGGTGTATTTGACACCTCTACCCTATAGCTATGAAATTTCAGACTAATGACAAAGATAGATAGATAGATAGATAGATAGATAGATAGATAGATAGATAGATGGCATAAGCTAGACAGAGAGCATTTATGTAACATTTTACAAATGTTACCTCATTTGATCCTCACAACAACCCTGAGACGTAGATGTTTTTATGATCTCCATGGAGGAAACTGAGGCAGACAGAGGTTAAAGTGACTTGTCTGGTCACTACTACTACGTTTCTGAACTTTTATTAGACCACTACTCAGTTTCTGAGGTAGGATTTGAATTTAGAGTTTCCTAATTCCAAGCCCACCACTCTTTGAAAGCAGAGACACTTTTATTTTTGTCTAACCCCAGTGCCCAGCATGTAGTAGGTATTTTTTTTTGTTCACTTGTTTCAGTTATGTCTGACTCTTGGTGACCCCATTTGGTGTTTTCTTGGCAGAGATACTCTGGAGTGGTTTGCCATTTCCTTCTCCAGATCATTTTACAGATGAGAAAACTGAGGCAAACGGGGTAAGTAACTTGCCCAGGGTCACACAGCTAGGAAGTGTCTGAGGACAGATTTGAACCCAGGAAGATGTCTTCCTGACTCCAGACCCAGTACTCTATCCACCGCACCACTGAGCTGCACCATAGTAGGCACTTAATATATGCTTATTGATTGATAGTACTCTCTTATAGAATCAAACTGACTGATCAACTAGTAAGTCAACAATCCCATTCCCATAGTTTCCCTCTGAGTATTCTTTTTATTAGTTCTATGAATGTTCCCATCATCAACTTCACTTCATGTCTTTAGCATTCAGAGCTGGAAACTCTTCTAACCTCCTCACCTGGTCTAGCTTCTTCACTTTACAGATCAAACAGCAGATTCAGGCTTCTAATGTAAGACCTCTTACTCCGAATCTTCCCTATTTATTTCTATTATTTACCCTCTGGGTATGTCATCCTCTGACTGATCACACACTTTCTAGAGTCCCATTGAAGTGTTAGCCTTCTCTCTCTCTTTTACGTCCTATGGAGTTACCATCATGCTGGAGGAGTTATAGCCCATTAGTATAGAAGGTCTCAAAGTCCTACAGGAGGTGAGTGAGCATTTCAGAGACTGATGCTGTAGAGACATTGGCATATCACACAGTCCCAATCCTCGCCTCTCTGGGAGGAACTATGCATGTAGAAAGAGAGGTGGAAGTTCAAAATGTTACTACAGGAAGCCTTAAGACTTTGAGCCCTAAAGCTCTGAAATTGTGTTCAGTGACTTAGAGGCTGGAGAGCACTTTTTTGCCCATTTCCATCATCGCTCCCCATTTTTTCCTTATGCCAAGAGAAATGAATTGAATATGGGTTTTTGAGACCTTGGAAGACAATTCCACAGCCTCCCTTGGTCACCTTTTCAAGGCCTTAAACAACTCATTCTCCCCTTGAAATCAGAGAGAATTAGCAAAGGACTCACTGTCCTTTCCCCCATCAAGAACTCATAAATCATCAGTGAGAATTTGTGTGTGTATGTAAATTAAGGCTTTCAAATAACTAATGCTAGCCTCCATTTGTGCCACAGAACACCCAAATATCATAGGGTTGAAAAGACTCAACCAAATAATTCGGTGTACCCCATAAAGCTAAAAAGGAAATAGAATCCAAGAGACCTGGGAGACTGACTTGTGTGTTGTTTCAAAAAGCTTGGTTGGACTTTTTGGTGCTTGGTTCAAATCCAGGAATACTGTGATCAAAGCACAAAGGTCTCTTTTCACATCAGTGCTTCAAAGAGACTTTCTCCTCTCTTCCTCTGCTCCTCCCCCTCCTCCTCATTCTTCTGTTCCTCTTGTTTATATTCCTATTTCTCTCCTTAACTAGTTTGGACACACATGCTCCATTTACCTCCCAACCAACAGGAGGAAGAGAAAAGAGCAAAGATCAAGGGAAAGGAGACCCGGGCTCAGAAGTTGTCCTACTGTGTGCTTTGTTTTCACGGAGTTGCTGGCAAGACGTTTGCATGTATGCTTGTGGGTGCTCACTCCTGACGCTGGAAGGAGGACAGTGAACCTATTAGAGTATCAGAGACAATTCCCTGAAGAATCTGAAAGGGACCTTAGATGTCAGAGTCCCAGTCACTGGTTTTACAGATGAGGACACTGATGTTCAGAGAGGTAACTAGAGTGACTTACCCAAGGTGAGATAAGTCCCTGCTTTCATAGGAATTTATATCCAGCAAAGAGAATTCACATGACTTGTGCCCAGCCCGACTTGGAATCTGTAGTCCCTTGGACAATGCAATGGTGTAGCATCAAAGCTGGCATGTGTTTGTTTGTTCGCTTTAATCAATCATATTTTTCCTAATTATACACCTCAGGATCTAAAAAAAATAAGAGGAGGAAAATAAAAGTTGGTAACTGAATCTTAGTATGTCTCCTGTGTTTCCAGTGCTTCCCAGTATATGCGATATGCAAATGTCCAACTCTTCCTGACTCCACTTGGGGTTCTCCTGGCAAAGATGCTGGAGTGGTTTGCCATTTGCTTCTCTAGCTTATTTTACAGATGAGGAAACTGAGTCCAACAGTTACTTGCCTAGAGTCACATAGCTAGTCAGTGTCTGACACAGGATTTGAATTCAAGTCCTCCTGACTATATCCATGGAGCCACTTAGCTGCCCCAAGTAGGAGCTTAGTTGAATTAGCATGACCTGTCTCTTCTGTTTCCAAGTTAGGAGGCAATGTCCTAATGGAATGCTAAGCTTGTGATCACAAAGACCTGAGTTCAGATGGTGCTTCTGACAATTAGTGGCGTTGGGACCATTGATTAGTCACTTGATTTTTATGAGTCTTAGTTTTCTTATTCATAATATGAGGTTAATGCTTACAATACCTATTCCTGAAGGAAGCATGGCGTTGATGAATAGAGAGAGCAGGCTTTGGAGTCAGAAAGACTCAAGTTTCATCTCTGATACAAAGTGGCCCTGGGCAAGTCATTTAACCTCTCAGGATCCAATGAGTATAAGTAGCAGTCAATGCAACTTATACACATTCTAAGTGCAACTTAAAAAACATTGTTCTGACCCATGATTCCACTGGCATATGGAACTCCTGGTGAGACTTCCTTTGCTTTGTGAGGCTCAAGTGAAAAAAAATTGTAGAAGTGTTTTGCAAACTTTAAAGTGCTAGACAAATGTCCATTATTATTATTACAAGTCCTAGAATTTTCAGAAAGGCAAACAAAAGGCGGCGCACTTCACGGCATCACGGGGCAGAGAGTGTGGGAAAGCAGCGCAGCATTGGCACGGAGCGCCCCTGGGACATGGTTCTTGGCTCTGACTGAGAAGTGAAATGACACCCAACACGCCAACAGCTGGTAGGGAGAGGACAGATGACATCAGTCACTCGTAGAGAGCAAGGAGGAGCAATGCTCCGTTCAGTCTCTTTTGCTGGATCTTCATCCATATCACATCTGCTAAGCACAGATGTCCCCACAGCCCTGTCCTGGGCCCTCTTCTTGTCTATTTCACTGGGCAATGTCATTAGCTGTCATGATTTCAATTATCACTTCTATGGTGATAATTCTCTGATCTCCTTCTCCAATCTTAATGTCTCTTCCAGGGCAGGTAGGTGGTATGGTGAATACAGCACTGGGCTTAGAATCAGGAAGATTCTTCTTCATGAGTTCAAATCCAGCCTCAGACACTTACTGGCTGTGTGACCCTGGGCAAGTCACTCAACTCTCTTTACCTCAATTTCCTCATCTGTAAAATGAGCTGAAGAAGGAAAACGGCTAGTCATTTCAATATCTTTGCCAAGGAAACCCTAAATAAGGTCATGAAGAGTCAGACACAAATGAATGCCTTTTTTTCTTTTTTCTTTAATTAATTTATTTGTTTTCAGTTTTCAACAATCACTTCCATAAGTTTTAAATTTTCTCCCCTTCCTTTTCCCCTCTCTTCCCAAGACAACATGCAATCTTGTATGGGTTCTACACATACATTCTTATTAAACACATTTTCATGTTAGTCATGTTGCATAGAAGAATTAAAATGAATGGGAGAAACCATAAGAAAAAACCAAAACATAACACCAGACAAAATGGTCTGCTTCATTCTGCATTCCAGTTCCATAGTTCTTTCTCTGGATGTGGATGGCATTTTGCATCGAGTCCTTTGAGGATGTTTTAGGTCCTTGCCTTTCTAAGAGGGTCTAAGTCTATCAGAAACAGTGAATGAATGCCTTTTGACTGAATAGGAAAGACAAGGATTTGTCCCAGCTCTGTCACTAGCCAAGACACCCTGGACAGGTGAGTTACCCTTTCTGGGATTCACTTTCCTCATCTTTAAAATGAGTGAGCTTGGGCTTCAATAATCTCAAACTCTGAATTTTTATATTCTTGAAGTAGGTAATAAGTAAACTCACTGAAACCTGAGAGTGGGGTATGGAATCCCTTGGGGAAGGCTTTATGGGTGAACTAGAAAAGGCATTTTACATGTTGGGAGACTCTCAGAGGTCTGTCTCAAGCCTGGGATGCTGTTCATCATGGAAGACAGAGTATTAAACATAGCAGTGAGGAGAAGGGAGAACAAATGGTCTAGCATGTCAACTCCTGTGGGAGATTTTATGAGTTTTAAGATTTCCCTTCCTTTCCTGGCAAGGCCAGACATTGGATATGGAAAGAGCAACACAGATGGAGTTTGGGGAGGTTTTGTTGTCTTGTGGGTGCCTAATTTAGGATGGAAAGTACACTCTCTCAGCCCCTGGAGACCAGACTCACCTCAATGTGAGTGGCAGTAGCAGTAATTTTACCTGTTGGCATTCTGGTAGACAAGGAAGGAAGGAAGGAAGGAAGGAAGGAAGGAAGGAAGGAAGGAAGGAAGGAAGGAAGGAAGGAAGGAAGGAAGGAAGGAAGGAAACATTTCTGTAGAGTCTACTAAGTGTTCTAAGTGTATCATCTCACTGGATTCCTTACAACAACCCTGGGAGTTGGTTATTGCCCTCATTTTACAGCAGAGACAACTGAGGCAGACAGAAGTTAAATGATTTAGTGCCGACCACACAGCTGGTAAGTTTCTGAGGCTAGATTTGAACACAGATATTCCTGACTCTGTGCCTAGCACTTTATCCACTGTCACCTAGCTGCCCCTAGATCAATTCAATTCAATTCATGACAATAGCACACACTTAGAGACTAATTAACAATTTAGAAAAAATACCTTCTTCTTAACAAGAGCTAGACAGCTAGGCCTGGAGTCAGGAAGACCTGAGTTCAAATCCAGCCTCAGACGTTCCCTAGCTGTGTGACCCTGAACAAGTCACCTAACCCTGTTTGCCTCAGTTTCCTCATCTGTAGAATGAGCCGGAGAAGGTTAATGTGTTGGTTATCTAAATAGTCCCTTCCCAGACCACTAAGAAGTCACAATAGAGTGAGAATTCTGGTTATCATGAGAACTATGGGATTTTATATCTTGGGAAGTCCAGCCTTCAAGTGTGCTGTACTTCCCCAAATCTGTGATTCTATGCATTATTCTTTGTATGTTCTCTGAATTAGTACTTTTAGTCTATGGCACCAGTCCAGTCTTTCATATTCCTGGGATAGCAGGCACCTGTGATGAGGATGAGGACTTCTTTCTCTCTCCCCCTGCCCATCCTCCTCTCTCTATGCTTTCTCTCTATCTCTCTCTCCATTTCTGTCTCTCTCTGTTTCTGTCTCACACACATCCACATACAAAAAACAGGAAGAAAGGTTGATGAATTTGCCAAGAATGGGGGTCATTGATAAGAACTGACCCTGGACTAGTTTTTAACCTCATATAGCCAAGAGCACAGATTTGAGTCCCCACTAATCCCTATGATTGAAGACTACTCAAGGTTGTACCGTTTTATTCTTTAGCAATTAGGGGTGCCCCTAAAGAAATGAAATGTCCTCTTCATAGCCCATTGTGACTCTATCATCCAGTGATTTATTCAAGTATTTAAAATTTTTATTTCTGTTTTGAATACATACTGCCTTTCAAAGGAGTAACCTCCATGTCTTTTGTCTGAGGTGGACAAAGAATTGCTCCCATTTGTTCTGACTTTTTCTCCTTAATGCTTCAAGGACAGAAGCTAGGATGTCTCTGGGTAACAACTTTCAAATATTGGATGAAAAATTGGGGTCAGTCTCTCCACATCCTTTTACAGACTTTAGCCACTTTCTCTCTCCAGCCTTCATCCTTGCTGACTGAAGAGCCCCCATTCTTTGCTCAGACATCAACTTTCCACCCCAATACACTCACGTGCGCTTGTCTGGGCTTTCTTCAGTGACAATATGGTCATTATAAGTTCTGACGGACAAGTCTATGACTGATTTTCCAGCTATGAGTATACCATATGGAGGTTTTGGTTTTCTGTTTTGTCTCCCTGAAGCTGTAGCTCACAACTGCATAGGAGCATAGATCTCAGACTGGAAAGATGCTTGGAGGTCACCCAGTTGAGCCACTTCATCTTACAGATGAAGGAACTTGGGCTCAGAGATTTCAGATGACCTGCCTAAGGTGACATAGATAGAAACCAGAAAAGGATTTGAGCTCAGTTTTATGACTGCAGAGTACATGCTTTTCCAATTGCTTCAGCATGGAATTATACGGACTGGGTTTCACCATTAGAACCTTTCAGTAACAATGTTTTCTGGCTTATGCCACCACCCAGGGCTTTCCCTGATTTAGGGGTGTTATATACATGTAACTTCAATACCAGAATTTGGTTCATGCTTGAGCAGTAGACCAGACTTAGAATCAGGAAAACTCATCTTCATGAGTTCAAATCTGCTTCAGACACTTACTAGCTAGGTGACCCTGGGCAAGTCACTTAACCCTGTTTGCCTCAGTTTCCTCATCTGTAAAATGATCTGGAGAAGAACATGGCAAACAGTTTTGATTGAAACAACTGAACAACCACAAAATGCTTAGCCTAATACAAAACATCGAACATATGACAAGTTTTATTTTAACCTGAAAAAAATGCAAAAGACTGAGCACCCCCTTCCTCTGGACTTGGACATTCAGTGTAACTTACAGTATTTCCCTATGTTGGTCTCTACCAAGGGGCAAAGTCATTAGTGCTCTTATCCCCTGTGGTTCACCTGTTCCTCCTCATATCCCCATATGGTAAGGAATCCTGTTTTCTGAGTCTTTGTCTCTTTTTCTTTTGTTTCTTCATATGAAAAAAGCTTCCTTCCTCTGGGAGAGATGGAAGGGATGGGAGGGGAGAAAAACACTGTCCTCCCTCCACATCCCAGTCTTTATCTTCATCTCTGTTGGAGTGTGTCTATATCTGGTATTGGTTCATACTGTCCTAGAGACCATGTGATACAGTTCTTAATGGTCATGTGGATGCACAGCCCTCTCTCTAAGAAACCCAGTCTCTGTCCAGCCTTTCTTCCATTTCTCTGTCTAAACTCTTTTTAAAAGGTTAACTTACAGACATGCCTCATGATTTGGAGTCAGTGCCAAAATAAAGGTCTTATCAGCAGCAGGTCAATAAGAACTCTGGACAAAGGTAATGTATATTTTATTTTCAGAATTCTGCCCTTGTCAAGGAGATTTAAGGGAGAAGAGTGTTTTAGTTACTTCTCCGGGGCATGAGCAGGCATGCCCACGACTTTTCTTGGATGCCCTGTAGGTACCTCAAGCTGCCACATTCAGAAAAGCACAGAATTATAGCTAAAACTACAGCTAAAAGAAGCCGTACAACTCATCCTGACAAACCCATTCATTTCACAGATGAAAAAGGCTGAAGTGATTTACTAAAGGGTAGTCATGAAGCTGGAACTAGAACTCAGGTCTTGAATTTCAATAATCATGAATATAGTAAAGCTAGTAAAAATAGCTCACATTTACCTAGAAGTTTAAAGTTTGTATTATATTTTTCTCATAGCAAAGCTGTGGAGATGGGTAATTCAAGTATTAGTATGATTATTTTATAGATGGAAAAACTGAGGCAAATAAACTTGTCCAGAGTCACACAGGATTTAAACACAGGTCTTATGACTTCACAGCTAATACCTTCTTCCGCCACACTATAGAAATCAAGCATTTTAAGGTTTAAAAAGCATTTTCCAAAGCGCAGCCTAGTTAGGCTGCTAGGAGTGTCTCCAAGGAGTGCACTAAGGAATGACGCCCAGTTTATCAGTGAGATGTGAGAACCCAACTCGTAAGTATAACTCATATTATTTTTAAAAATAATTTACCTGACACTTTCCCCACACTGGAGCTCATCAGCCCCTTTCCTGCCCATTTGCAGAATGATCAGAAGTTCCTGTAATTTATTCCTATTGGGTCAGCACTTTTCACCATCCAGGAGAGCTCAGTATTATCTACAATTTGGCTTTTGTATATGTATACACTGTTTCTAAAGCAGCTCTCAAAATTTTCAACAATGACTGGTGTAAGCATCAGTTCATACGCAATGCTTTGCCCTCACATTTTTCCCCCATTTTTAATCATTCTGTCCATCCTACCAATCCCAGTAATTACTGCTTTAGATGACAAGTTCCAGAGGATAGAGACTAAGTCTGATTCAACCCATCTGGTCATCACTAGGCACTGACCTACCCACATTAATAGTACTCTGATACTTAATAAGTGTGTGTGTGTGTGTGTGTGTGTGTGTGTGTGTGTGTGTGTGTTTGATGATGATGGGCGTGGTCAAAGAGAAACCTGCTCTCCCAGACCCCAGATCTTTGCCTCTGGGTTTTCAAAGGGTTTGTACCCCTTGTTAGTCTGACCAAGTTATTCATTTACAAGTGAAAGCTGATACCTCTCCCAGTTCTGTCTCCCCCTATTAGTATGTGCTGTGCTGTTGGAACAGGGCTGGTTAATATCCAGATGCGTGTGGGTTCAATTGCGCCTTCTGGTCTCTATCTCCTGTCTCTTTCCAAGGGTGGTGGTGTGTTTATTTCGCTGTGGTTATTTTGGATCTGGAGGCCCCAGCATTTATCCTGATACAATCAGTAACTATGTTTGAATTCTCTGCTGATTTAACTGCTGGCTTGCACTGGGTTTAAACACACATAGCATTATAAAAGGTGTTTGGGGGTTTCCTAGGTGTTTTTAATCCAGGCGAAAGTGGACCAAGGTCACCATGATCAATTTTCTTGTGGAGAGAATTACAGCAGAGAGCAAAGCAGGTTAAAAGGCGCTTATCTCCACTGTCAGTCATCCCTCTCCAGTCTTTATTGTGCTCTCTGGTTTTCATTAGCATGCTGACAACGTGTGATTACAGTCATTTTCATCCACACTCCATCTACTGTACCAATTCCAGCTCCAAGTTATGAAACCTAATGTAAACTTTAGAAGGGAGGCTACAGGATGTGACTTTCAGCTTGCAATGTTACCCAGCACATTTCCACAAATCAAGGCAGGAGGGGTCAGGACTCCTGGGAGTCACAGACCTATCCTCTTCCTCTCCAAGGAGGAATTAGGGACATCTCAGATGACACCCACCCAGCTTCCCTTTCTAGACACGACTGAAGTTGAGAGAAATTGGAAGAGGTCATCTCATCCATCCCTATGCCTCTAAGCACAACCTCACCAATTCACCCCAGACAGAAGAAAATCTCTTCTAGAAGGTTTTTTTTTTCCTTTCAGACCCTCCCTAAGGCTTTTGTTCCAGCATTCACAATACTGTACTCTAGGACATAATCATTGACTATCCAGAAAACCTGCCTCTAAGTTCACCAGACTTCCTACTTCAGTCTAAACCCATTTATTTAGGTTCTATGGACATTAAAGTTGGAGTGAAGGAGGAGATTGTTATGTAGATTGGGACTTTTAAAATTTTTTCCACTTTGGACCCTTTCAGGGCTTCTTAAACTGAGGGTCTCAACTCACAGTTTAATAAGCCCTGACAGATAATCCAGAACCACGATTTCACTCTTGGGGTGCTCCTTCCACTAATATAAAAAACAACCCATTCCATACCTTAGCAAATACTTTCATTAATAGCTATTCCCATCCAAAAATTATTATTCGGATGACATATCAACCTTATAGGGATAGCCAGCTTGGTAGTGAGCCAACCCAATTGGGCTCAGAGGTGTGCTAGAAACAGAGAGTCACTTGTTAAACTTTTCTTGTGAATATTTCCACCTCAGAATCAGTAAAAACTGCAAATCAGGGTTTGATTGTTTGATTGATTATCTGGACTTAAAGTGATAGAGAAAAGGTTAATAATGCCAATTAAACTTAAAACATGTTCTCATTGTATATTATTCTTCATCTCTCTAGCCCTTCCCCAAAAATCTGGTTGTTGAACATTTACTAGCACATTCCTAGCTAGACTGGTCCTCCAGCAGCAGGTGCAATTTGAGAGGTCTTACCAGAGCTAGACCCCCTTGGGTAAAGTCTTCAAGAATCCAAAGTCATCTCCATTCCATGATGTTAAAGCAGCGTTTGAGTGGATTGTTGCATAGATACTCTCTTCTCAAAAAGAAAAAAATGCTCACATTCCTCCATCTTCTCCTCTACAAACAAAACTTTGCTATTTCATTTCTGGTCCCTTCTATGATCCTATGATCCCAGGAACTTTTTTTCCCTTAGCCTTCCATCCATTGAGTTATTTTTTTGTGATTCAATTCAATTGACATTTATTAAGTGCCTACTATGTACATTGTATTAAGGTACTAGAAATAGAGAAATGGAACAGTGCCTGTCTTCAAGGAGTCAGCACTCTACTGGGAAGGGGCCAGAGCAGGGACACAGACAAGTAAAATGGAAGATAGGGACTGGCTGGAGACCAATAGGAGATCCAAACAAATCAGTTCAGAGCTTAATGTTAGGGTTTAAAAGAAGAAAAAAAAGTCTGATTCACAGGATCATGATAGAATCTCAGAAGCCATCCTAATGTGTTTGTAGAAAGTGTCCCAGGTGGAATTTGAACGTGTCCTTTGACTTTAGAGGAATGCCATCCTAGGTGGGATATTAGAAAAGATGATTCACAGACATCTGGCAGCCTTGAAAGGCTCAATGTACATATCTTAGAAGAAAGGATTTTTATGTTGTTATCTTCTCAAGGCAAATGACCGATAGTTTTGAGACCTAAAGCTAACCCAAACAGAACTGGAGGAAAAGGGAGAGATTAGGAAAGTAAATCCACAAAGAATAGGAAAAGGAACCAAAGGGAATCATCTGTGTGAGGCTAGTAAATCCACTGGTTCATTCAATCAGTTAGCTTGATTGATTTTTTGACCAAATTGACCAAATCCGGGCATAGTGTTTGGTCATAATGTGTAGACAGAATCAAAAATGGAATTCAAGTTTCTGAAAGGTAAATATACAAGTAAGTAACTGGCCCTATTCAGTTTCAAACCACTGGGGGATGTGACAGCAAAGAAACTGAACTTACTGCAAAGGGAAAATACATAACAAATATGAAGACAGTGTCTACGCAATACCAGAGAAACTGGTCAATGAGGTCAATTTATCTTATAAAAATTTCAAATTGATTGTACAGCATCATGGAGTTAAAATAGTTGTTTAATAGTTTTCCATAGCTGCGGGATATGTGAATTGGTGAGTAGATACAGACCAATCTGATAAAACTTTTCTAAAATGAACTTTTCTCAATAAAAGGGTGGCTAAGCAAGAAATATTATGAAAACTCCTTCCTGGTGACCTGTTAGGGACTTGCTATAGAGATGATTTGTGTCCATGTGAGTATTTGACTAGATGACCTCTGAAATCCCTTTTATCCCTGAGATTCTAGAACTTTGTGATCTCTACAAGAATTCAGACATTTTCCTGTCTTCCCTGTGTCTGATTGGGCTAGGGATCATTGCCACTGGATCTGCCTTAAGGAAAAAAAGTGGTTTAATTTTGTGGAATTAATTGAGTGAATTAAACTTAGTCCAGATCTTCCCATTTCAACCATTTTTACTTTCCTTTTCTTTGGGGAACAATCCTATTGGATTGATTACCCTTTCTCGTAGCTGATGCTAAGGAAATGAATGAATACAGAAGATCTAACTAGAAACTCACAGAAACATACTGGTTTTTAGACCAAGTTCCCATATATGAGAGGCACTGAACTAAGCATGATACAAAGAAAGTCCATGTGCTCTGGGAGTCCTGCATTTAAGCTAAGCAGCCTCTACCCGAGGACTCTGTACCCACCCCCTTTCTCTCCCTAGTCATTCCTGGCAGACTAAGAAGAGTCTAGAAGCAGTCTGAATGTCATTCTAGAAAAGCCACTCCAATGCCAGGACATTTCCACTCTTCCTCTCCCCCTCTAAAATAATATGTCATGTGGCTATATGTTTTCCTGTAGTGATCAATCTTAGAGAGCCCATGGTGGAGGGGAGCCAGGGAAGAGACTTCCCTTCCCCTCTGGTGGTGATCAAAATAGGATAGGCAAGGCAAGGCCTCAGACGTTGCCGTTTGGTCAAACTGTGCAGACACCCCTTCTGGATGCCCTCAACTGTTTTGACTTCTGGAGGGGAGGGGCTGTGATTAAAGCTGTGATTAAGTGACTCACCATAATTATATTTTGTTGAAATTGAATTTATTGAAGCATGAATCATTCTGCCCAAACTCTTGCCTAATTGCTCCAGTGTTGGCTATAGGAAGGACTAGGGAGTTTTCCATGAAGGTCAAGAAAACTGATGTATGTGTGTACGTGTATATGCATGGGTGAGTGTATGTGAATGCATGTGCCCCCTTCTAACCCCAAAGGCGGCCAAGTGAGCTCTGTGCCTGGACTCTTAGATGTTGGTGATGATGGAAGGTTGGCGGCCCTGTTTGTTTTTTGTTTTTAATTTTTATCTGTGGTTTCTTCTGCCCCTACCCCCAACCCTTTAAATATGCATTTCCCTGTGTCCTCCTTCACTCCATGGGGGTCTCTGTTCCCATGGTGGTTTTCCTTGGTGAATTGTTAGGTTTCCCCAAAGCTGCTAACTTGCAGATTTTAACCCCAGTCTCCCAGCTCAGACCTCCCAAAGCTCGGGCGGGAAAGTGCAAGGGAAGCCCTGAGAGTTACAACCCTGTGCCCACAGCAACCCTATAATTTACAACAACACGGGTGCACTGAGAACGCAAACACCAAACACTGTGTGGCAGTGGGGGAGCCGTTTGAAGTCTCCCTGATTCTAGGTCTGGGAGGGGGTGCTGTGGGCTCTGAGTCACCCCAACCCCACTCAGGCAGGGCATCTTCTTTCTGGGATTTCCTAGTATCATTCAATTGTAGGCAGTGACTCCAGAAAGCCATCTGGCCGTTGTCTCTTGGGCTTTCTTGTCCCAAGGATGGCATGGAGGAAGGAAATGTCAGTAGCAGCAGGACAGGAAGTGTCCAGGTAGCAGAATGACCTTCCTGAATCACATGGCTGCTTGTCAGTGGAGTGAGTGATAAAGAGGGCCAGAAACCACATAGGAAAACAGAACAAACCATGGATTGCAAGGCAGAGAAGTGGATCTTAGTCCCTGCTCTGTCACCTTGGTCAAGACCTTTCTCTACACTTCATTTGACTTATCAACAAAATGGAGAGAACTTTTATGGTGCGTTCCAAGCAGCCTAGTGGACAGAGGTCTGGCGTCGGAGCCAGGAAGATTTAAGTTCAAATCTTGCCTCTGATCAGCAAATCTTGGTGACCTTGCACAAGTCATTAACCTCTCAAAGCTCTAGGCAGATCTCTAAGATTATAAATTACAGAGAGGGTGCCAGTCTGCATTGGTGAAGGAAATGTCCTTATCAGGTAGTTCCCTATGAAAATGAAACCCCATGGTCATTCCCTATGTAGCTCATGGCTATTCAATTTTCCTTTCTTGTGATTTATAGCAATTATATTTATGTACTTAACACAGAGTTTACAAAGCTCTTTCCTCACAACAACTCTGTGACATAGGTAGTACAAGTACTATTATTATACTAGCTTTTGACAAATGAAGAAGCTGTCTCCAAGAAGGAAAATAACTCAGGCAGTCTCACATTGTTAATAAGTGCCAGAGCTAGGTTCTGACTGAATAGAAAGCTCTTTCCTTCCAGTTAGAGGAACCGCATCAAATCTTAGATTTAGAGCAGGAAGGGACTTTGGAAGTCATCCATTCTTCCTTCTTCCTTATCACTTAACAGGGAAGAAATTGAGTTTGACCAAGCTTTCAGAGCTTGTCAGCGGATGAGCCACGTAGGTTTTCCACTGTATCACAGCAAATTTGTATGGGTATCTATCTACGTGTGTGTATATATATACACACATATATACATATACACATATACACACGTGCATGCATACATGTGTGTATATGTACATGTATATGCATGCATATACTTATGCATATGTATGCATATATTTGTGTACAAACATACGTGTGTATACATATATGCTTTGATACATACTATTGAAAATATTATATACATTTATATATACAATATACACAGATACATTGTTAAATACATATAAAAACATATACAATATTACATAGTATAAACATGTGTTTGTATGTATTATATACTATAAACATGTGTGTTTATATGTACTATATACTATAAACACACACATTTATATGTAATATGTTTAATAGTATATTACCTACATATATATAGATGTATATCATTTTAAAGGAAAAAAAGGTCCTTAGGCAGGCTTCCCACACATATGTGTGTACCATCATCATCATCATAGAAAATATGTTAAGCACCTACCCTTATGCAGAATAAGTCAGGGTGGAGGGGCTGGAGAATCTTCGTGCTCTGCAGGACTCCTTAACCATTTTTGTGTGTGACCCCCTCTGGGAAAGTCTGTGGATGCCTTCTCAGAAACATTTTTCTAAATGAATGGAATTAAATGTATTGAGTGATAGGAGAAACTAATAACAATGGAATACAGTGATTAAAATATTTTTGGATACGTGTTCACAGGCCTCAAGTTAGGAATCCCTGCAAGAGTTCTGGTCCAAGACTGGTGACATTAGTGTAGACACTCTAAGACATATATAAGACAATTTTACTCTGTACATAATCATAAGATCCAAGTATAGAGGCAACAAGGTGACAGACTGGATAGAGTACTGGCCCCTAGAGTCAGGAAAACCTGACTTCAATCTGACTTTAGATACCTATTAGTTGGGTGGCCCTGGTTAAATCCCTTAAAACTCTTTCTGCCTCAGTTTCCTCAACTGTAAAATGAGGCTAATAATAGCACCTATGTCCCAGGTTTATTGTGAGAATCAAATAAAATAATAATTCTAAAGCACTTACCACAGTGCCTTGATTAGTTGGTTGGTTGGCTGCTGTCCTTCCTTCTTGAAGAGGACCAAAGGGACATCACTATGCTAGAGTCAAGTTACAGTGTGTCTGAGTGTACTGTGGCTGATCAGACCAATATGAGTTCAGAACGTTCTACTATAGATTGGGCACAAATAGTCTATGTGAACATTTGGGGTGGCTACTTAAATTTGCACATCCTGCATCTCCTTTGAGCTGTTTCAATTCTACTTTGCTCATAGAGCACGGCACCTTCTTTGATGTGGGCATGCCATGTTGAGCAGTCCTGTGCCAGTGCCTCCCATGTCACACAATTCTAAAGTTCTTAAGACAGACCTTGAAAGTGTCCTTGCATCACTTCTTCTGACCACCATGTGATTGCCTGCTAGGTGTGACTTCTTTATAAAACAGTCTTTTTGGCAAGCATATGTTTTGCATTTGAACGACATGGACAGCCCGTTGGAGTTGTGCTCTCTGAAGCATAGTTTGAATATTTGGCAGTTTAGTCTGAGAAAGGACCTCAGTGTCTGGTACATCATCCTGCCAGGTGAGCTTAAGAATCTTCCTAAGACAATTCAAATGGAAGCAATTCAGTTTCCTGTCATGGCGATGATCTAACTATTCAAGTTTCACCAATGAGGTCAGCACAACAGCTCTGTAGACCTTCAGCCTAGAACATAGTAGGTGCTATAAAATGTTAGCTGTTATTATTATAAATTATTATTAATAGCACCTAACTCCCAGGGTTATTGTGAAGATCAAAAGCGCTTGGCATAGTACCTAGCACATAGTAGGTGGTTAATAAATGTTTGTTTCCATCTTCAAATTTGACTTTCTGTGTCTAATAAGAACAACTTTTTTGCATGTGTGATGTCTCATGGCACTCTTTAGAGGGAACTCTGCCAGACCATTGCCCATAGTGTTACAGAGCTGGGAGAGAAAAACCTCTTCAGAAGTAGGTCAATGCAGGTTCTAGTTATTTTGGATCCCCTGCCTAACCATTAGTTAGTCATTAGATAAACAAAGTTTTGGAAAGGACATCTGATAAAGTAATCAGACTCACCACCCTTTACTGTTGAGTATATATTATTACTGTCTTCATTTATCTCAGTTTCTGTCTTGCAAAGAGAATCTCCAAGTGGTTCTTCCAGTTAGTTACTGAGTCCCAACAAAGAAACAAGGCACGAACCCTATCACTATTAGAGTCCTATCCCAACTCTTCCAATTGCAGGTAAATTGTGGGAGTTCCCAATTGAAAGTGAATGATCTGGATGGCACATTTTAATAACCATGCTTTCAGTGATTTTGCAAAGACTATGTGGATTGATAAGGCATTAAGTGAATTTTTTGTAGAAACCAAACATGGGAATTAAATGAACACATTAACAGAAGAATGGGTTGAATTTGATTTTAGGATTCTAAAGTGTGATTTTTGTTATATAATAGAATCAATATTATTGACTTGGAAATTATCATAGAAATCAATAGGAAAATGTGATTTTTACATATATGTGCGTGTGTCAGTATCAACATATATATATGTAGTCACTTTATACACACATACATACCAATACAGTGTTTGGCATGTACATCAAGGTTAGCCTGTATAGATAACTCAACATTAAATAAGCCCACTTTTCTTCATACGTTCTAGAGAACACAATAATGTTTCTCCCCAAGCCATGCAAATAGTTAAGCAGTCATAGATGGGATGGAGAAAGGACAACAAGTTCTCTACCATTACATCTTCAATGAGAGGACAGACCTATGAGTGTCTATCCTAGCTCACATGGTTCAGACTATGGATCAGTCACCATGCCCAAGAAGAGGCATACGTGGAAGGCATGGGTTAATGAGAAATCTTCATTAGGGCACACTACTTCATGCTAGAATGAGCAAGTTAAATATTAAAGAGGATGTTCGGTGGCAGTCCACATCCCAAGAAGCTCTAGGTTTGGGTCCTGACTGCAGATGGAGGTCTTATCTTTCCCAGTTTTCATCCTTCTCTTCCCTCATATTTGGTCTTGAAGACAACAGCGATGACAGCAGTAGCTTCCTATCAAGGTCACAAAGGTGGAAGGAATCTTAGAGGTCATCTCTTTCAGTGCCCTCATTTTACAGATAGGGAAACTAAGGTACAGAATGATTAAATGATTTACCTAGGGTCACGCAGGTACCAAGCCACTTAACTTCTCTCCACTCAACTTTTTTAGGCATAGAATGAGAATGTTGAACCAGAGGGTATCTCAGGTCCCTTCCAATCCTAAATCTAGAATCTTCCGGAGAAGAGCTAATGACTTGAACCCAAACATTTTGATTCTAAATTCAGTATTCTTTCCACTATATCACACTCACATTTGCTTATCACTTAATAGTTACAAAGTCTACAATTTTGATTTAATTTGACAAACTAATTTTTCAAATGTCTACCATACGAAAGACACTGTGCTGTCTTGTATGAGTCTCATGAAAACCTTATCAGGTAAATAAATTGTTATTTCAATCATTTGAGAATCTATGAAAGCCTGAATTTCTCTGGTATGGGCACTCCCTTTGCTTCCACAGATCAAAATCTCTCTACCCCTTCATATATGATCTTCCTCCCTTAGTTGCTGTGGGTGGCAAAAAAATCCTCCAGTTGCCAACCTTCTGGTGAAGAAATTCTTTTTACTTAGTTAGGCTAGCTCTTTTTTTAAAAAATTAATTTATTTGTTTTCAGTTTATTTTCTCCCCTTTCCTTTCCCCTCCCTCCCTCCTGAGACACCATGCAATCTTATATGGATTCTACACATACATTCTTATTAAACATATTTTCATACTAGTCATGTTGCATAGAAGAATTAAAACAAATGGGAGAAACCATGAGAAAAACCAAAACAAAACAAAACACAACACAAGAGAAAATAGTCTGCTTCATTCTGCTTTCCAATTCCATAGTTCTTTCTCTGGATATGGATGCGTTTTGCCTCGAGGCCTTTGGAGATGTTTTAGGTCCTTGCACTGCTATGAAGGGCTTAGTCTATCAGAAACAGTCCTCACATACTATGGCTGTTATTGTGTATAATGTTCTCCTGGTTCTGCTCATTTCATCCAGCATTAATTCATATAAATCTTTCAGGGTTTTTCTGAAGTCTGACTGTTGGTTATTTCTTACAGTGCAATAATATTCCATTACATTCATATACCACAACTTGTTCAGGCATTCTCCAGTTGATGGGCTTTCCCTTGACTTCCAGTTCTTGGCCACCACAAAAAGAGCTGTGATAAATATTTTTGTACATGTGGGACCTTTTCTCATTTTAAGATCTCTTTGGGATACAGCCCTAGGAAAAATATTACTGGGTCAAAAGGTATACACATTTTTGTAGCCCTTTAGGCATAGTTCCAAATTGCTCTCCAGAATGGTTGGATCAGCTCATAGCTCCACCAACAATGCTTTAGTGTTCCAACTCTCCCACATCTTCTCCAACATTTATCATCTTCCCGTTTTGTCATGTAATAAGCTAGCTCTTTGATAGAAGTTGTATGATCTATCCTTTCCAGCTTGGAAGGACCTGCCGTAACTTTTTACTTTGCTAGCATACCTTTTAGGAACCCTGGGTTATCTCCACACTATACTAGGAGTGGAAGACTTTTGTGTAAGGATTAAGGATAGGGATGAGAAACAGATAGGGAATTCCTTGATGGGAAAACTCTTTCTTCTAATGCACATCAGCATCTTCTTTGCAACTTGCAGTCTTAGCAAGTTGCCTAAGATTGCTGATATGTGAAGCCAAATGCTCAGGGTCATTTGACCAACGTGTCAAAAATGGGACTTGAACTCAGGTCTCCATTGCTTCAAGGTCAGCTCCCTGTGTATCATGCCACTCTGCCTCTCAGTGGTGGGATTATCAACCTCATCATCCAGAAAACCAAGGTTCAGTTCAGTAAAGCCAGAAAATGACTTCTAGCTATCTACTACATTAACCACATTGCCTCTTATTCTCATGAGTCTGAGGTTCATTTACATCCTTATTGGTTTTGTACTAAATATGCTATGTTCAAAATGCTTACTGGCTGCCTTGGTTATTAACAGGTAAGTGGACTCAAATACCCTATAAACAAGTCAGCTTGTGACAGACATTCCCAGATGAGACTTGGGGTCAGAAAGGGGATATGCCAATCAATTGAGTATCATTGAGAAGTCACCCCAAACAGAAAAGTCCAACTGCCAAGAGCAGTGGGATAAAAGGGCCCCCACTTGATAGCTGGCTATATAAGTAATGTTTCCATGAATCATATTCCTTATTCAATCATTAATATGTTGAATATATAGTAATAAAACATCTGCATGCAATCATTTATTCAGTTATTCATCCAGGGGTCTAGTTGAAGATTTGTTTTAAATAAGAATTTTAATTCTCTTATCTCATTTGTTATTCAGTTACACATCCAGGTATGGGGTCTATTTGAAAATTTTTGCTAATAAGAATTCTGCTTCCCTTGTCTCCCTTCCTCTTGAAAATCTTTTTTTTCCATTTTCTATTACTTCTTTAACACTACTAGTCCATCTCTTATCTCTTTGACCATTCTTCATTTCCGTCAATACCTTCTCTTCTCCCATTCTTTGTCTATACATATAGCACCCTTATATAGCACCTTTAACCCTTCTAAAATCACTCCCTCTGGATTCATTTCTTCAGAGACTTTTTCAGCTACCACCTGAATGTTTTCAATTATCTCACCTTTACAACCATCCTATATTTCAACAACTACCTATTATTAAAGACACTATAAAATTTTCCTATTGTAAAAAAAAGACACTAAAAATGAACATTCATTAAGGTTGAAGTCACCAGAATAGGGACAGAAGTGGTTGCTCCAGAATTCTAGAATCCCAGAACCTCAGAATTGAAAGGGAAGGGAAAGGTCAGAAGCTACCTGGACCAACCCATAGTTGTACAAGGTTTCTCTGCACTATTCTGAAACAAGTAAGTGTCCAGACTTTGCTTGATGGATTCCATCAAGAGAGAATCTACTTTCCCCTAAAGTGGCCCATTCTACTTTTAGATGACTCTAATTTTTTGGAAGATTCTCCTTGATTAAACCTAAACCTTACATCTTTCCCCCTAGACCCCTTACTTGAACTTCTGCCCTGTGAGGCTAAGGAGAAAAGAAAAGCTAATCCCTTTACCATTTTGAAGTTCTAAAGAATTTAAAGATAACCAAAAGTCATTCTCTCTCCTAGCCATTCTTCCAAGGTACCTTTTCTTCAGGCTAAATATACAAAATACCATCAGCTAATCCCCAGATGCCTTGATTTCAAAGGTTCTCACCATCTTAATTACCCTCTTCAAAAAATTCTCTAGCTTATTAATGTCCTTAAATCAGAACTGACTCCAAGATCCAGATGTGATCAGGCCAGAGAAGAAAATGATTATAACCTTCCTTGTCCTGTATGTCGTGTCTTAATTCAGCCTACTATTGCTGTGTCTTTTGTTGCTGCCATGTCATGCCATTGACTCATATTAAATTCAGTAGAAATATCATATTGCTTTTTCATAAAATGTGGCCTAACTATGCTTACCCCATTTTTACTTTGTGAAGATGATTTTTATGAATCTAAGTAGATAATCTTGAACAGGGAATAGAAACCACCTAAAAACAACTCTTCTCATTACTCCATTGTTAATTCTATTAAGTATGTGTTCATCTGTGACTGATCACTCCAAAAGCTATCTACTGAAGCACCCTTCCCTTTTCATGAAACGTAAGCGCCTCTCAGTACCCAGAAATTAACTTTAGAATCATGGAATCACAGAATTTTCTAATGTGGAAGGATCTTAACCTTCCTTGTCCAAACCTCTCTTCTTGAAGATGATAAAAGTGGAATCCAGTACAGTGAAGTGATTTGACTGAGGTCACATAGAGGTAAATGACAGCGCTGGGATCTGAAAGCAAGTCTACCTTCTTGTTCCGGGCTCTCTTGATTAAGCACTAAAGTTGTTTCCACAGACTGCTCAACTTATTCCAGGCCTTGGGAAATGGAAGCTCCTTTGCCTTTTTCTATGCAAAATGCATGTAGATCTAGGAGAGACTTGAGAAGAACTTCAATCCCTTAGTCTATCTCCTTATTTTATAGATGATAAAACTGGGGCCTGAGGATGTTCAGTGAGTGTGACTTGCCTGAGGTTGTATACAGAGGTGGGATTTGAGCTCACGTCCTCTGAAAACTGTCAATGGCATATCTGCCATTTTTACTATGTCTCCAAATGAAAGGAGGAAGCATTGTGTAATCACACTTTGGGAAGCAAGAAATCTGATTTCTACTCTCATGTCTTGCCAGTTTGTCTATGTGACTTGGGTCAAATCATTTCCTTTCTTTGTCTCTCAGTTTTCTTATCTTTTTAAAATTAGTTCATTTACTAGATGATCCCTAAGATCCCTTCTAGCTTTGTCAATCTATGAAACATTTAAGCTATCTGGAAGTTTCCAAATCTGTCTTTCAGGAGGCTAACCAAGGCTCTCTTTTCCCCACCTTCCAACCTGGTATCCATCTGAAATGGTAGCCATTCAAAGCTTCCAAATGCAAGGATGTGCCTTTCACCCCACCCACCCCCAAAGAATTTTTGCTCTTTTTTTCCAATGGGGCCAAGAGAAACATTTTTGTTTTGCCCCAATTGTTTGAGTCAATAGCTCTAGAAAGTCAGACAAAGAGATTCAGAACTAGCATTCTGGAATCTATGTGCATTTATTTGAAAGCAGGCAGGAAAACCCTCAGACCTTGAAATTCGAAGTCCTGTCAGAGAAGAGTTCTAAGGTACCCCAGGGATATTGTTTTTAACAAGATAAAGACCTGACAAAATATATTTGGAAGAAATATGTGAAGACAACACCATTTAAAAGACACTGAAGACATAATTGCCAAAATGTTTGAGAGGAAGACATTCCAAAATTATGTAGACAGTGAAAAATGTGAATACAATATATAATTGTATACAACTTTGACGTCAAATGAAGTGTAAAAAAAAAAGAAAATTAAGTTGTTCTTCAGTGACATTGAAGATGTCCTTAGTAAAGTCAAGTCAAAGGGAGGATCACCTGTTAGTGTTGAGGTTCTCAACAAGCTTCTGTTCACAGACTATATGATGCCTCAAGACACTATGAAGTTTCTTCTGTAAAATTCATAGCAATGCCAAAGAATTGTTATACCCATCCACACTAGGAAGTAGATGAAAAATGCATATTGCTCTGACAGTCACTTAACTTTCAACAAATGCTGTCAGTGGGTGACAAGTTGTGTCCAGAAATGAGTTGGATGAGACCAGAATGGAACACATTTAAGAAGTTTCAGAGTGCTCACCTGTGATTCTAGGATGCTCTTCTCCCACAAAATTTTAACATTAATAGCCTTCCTATGATGTTATATGATACCAGATGACTGAACATCAAAATTGTAAGCAACCTTTTCATGCTTCTCTTCATTCTTGTGTTTGAAAGTCGTTTTCTTTTCAGCTCTGATCTTTTCATCAAGAATGCTTGAAAGTCCCCAATTTCATTGAAAGACCATTTTTTCCCCTGAAGTACTGTATTCACTTTTGCTGGGTAGGTGATTCTTGGTTTTAGTCCTAGTTCCTTTGACTTCTGGAATATCCTATTCCATGCCCTTCGATCCCTTAATGTAGAAGCTGCTAGATCTTGTGTTATCCTGATTGTATTTCCACAATACTTGAATTGTTTCTTTCTAGCTGTTTGAAATATTTTCTCCTTGACCAGGGAACTCTGGAATTTGGCCACAATGTTCCTAGGAGTTTCTCTTTTTGGATCTCTTTCAGGTGGTGATCTGTGGATTCCTTGAATACTTATTTTGCCCTCTGGTTCTAGAATCTCAGGGCAGTTTTCCTTGATAATTTCATGAAAGATGGTGTCTAGGCTCTTTTTTTGATCATGGCTTTCAGGTAGTCCCATAATTTTTAAATTGTCTCTCCTGGATCTATTTTCCAGGTCAGTTGTTTTTCCAATGAGATATTTCACATTATCTTCCATTTTTTCATTCTTTTGGTTTTGTTTTGTGATTTCTTGGTTTCTCATAAAGTCATTAGCCTCCATCTGTTCCATTCTAATTTTGAAAGAACTATTTTCTTCAGTGAGCTTTTGAACCTCCTTTTCCATTTGACTAATTCTGCTTTTGAAAGCATTCTTCTCCTCATTGGTTTTTTGAACCTCTTTTGCCAATTGAGTTAGTCTATTTTTCAAGGTGTTATTTTCTTCAGCATTTTTTTGGGTCTCCTTTAGCAAGTTGTTGACCTGCTTTTCATGCTTTCCTTTCATCTCTCTCATTTCTCTTCCCAGTTTTTCCTCCACCTCTCTAACTTGATTTTCAAAATCCTTTTTGAGCTCTTCCATGACCTGAGCCCATGGAATATTTATTTTGGATGTGTGGGATACAGAAGCCTTGACTTCTGTGTCTTCTGCCAATGGTAAGCATTGTTCTTCCTCATCAGAAAGAAAGGGAGGAGATATCTGTTCACCAAGAAAGTAACCTTCTATGGTCTTATTTTTTTTCCCTTTTCTGGGCATTCTCCCAGCCAGTGACTTGACTTCTGAGTGTCCTCTGCACACCCACCTCGACTCCAGATCTGCCCAGCCAGCTTTTGGGGGCTGAGATTCAAATGCTGCTTCCCAGCCTTAGGGCTTTTGGCGGGGGTGGGGCTGCTATTCAGTGTGAGATTAAGTTCAGGTGCTCAGGTGGGGGCAGGGCCACCACACGGGGCTCAGTTCCCTCAGGGGGTTTATGTGGAGACCTTCAGCAATGGATCCAAGCTCCTGCCTGCTTTGGGAGCCCCTGTCCACTGCCACCTCCGCTGCTGCCTCCTGAGGGGGCCTGAGTTACGGGGGACATCCCCCTCCCCTCTCAGCCAGCCAAAGAGACCTTCTCACTGACCTTTGGCACCTGTGGGGGGAGGGACCCAACCGGCCGCTGGAGATTCTGCCCCTGAAGCCCGCTCGGATCTGCTCCTCTCCATGCCACGCGGCCAAGGCAGGGCTGGGCTCCACTCCAGGTCAGTTTTTCAGGGCTCTCTGGAACAGAAATCTCCTCCACTCCATTGTTCTGTGGCTTCTGCTGCTCCAGAATTTATTGGGAGTTCTTCTTTACAGGTATTTTATGGGCTGTGGGTTTGGAGCTAGCATATATGTATCTTTCTACTCTGCCATCTTGGCTCCTCCTGTACCCCAGGGATATTTTAAAAGCAGCTTCTGCCAGGGAGATAGAAAGTAAAGAAAGGCACCATGAGAAGCCCACTTGAAATATGACAATTATTCTTAATTAGGTTGCTTCTATCTACCTCTCACTGCTGTCAGCTCTCTAAGCTTTTGTGCCCTGGGACAAAGCCTCTGTCACCTCACTCTAGTTTTAGTTCTAAGCACAGAGTTAGAATGATTTCCCATCTTCCCCTTAGAGATATGACCTAGCGTCTGTTGAAGAAAGGTGAGTCAACACTTTTGTTTCCATGTTGTCTGGACTTTGGGAAACAGAGATATAACATTCCATCCTTCGGCACTCTGGGAACTTTGGACATTATGTGTCAAATGGAATATCTGAGGTCAGGATGCCCATAAATAAGACAACATTCTATATACAGATATCAGCAAATATGCACACAATCACTTTCAGGCAGAGTGGGGGGATTGGGCGGTAGGTTGGCTTTGCTGAGACATCTTGAACTACTTTTCAAATGTTTGGGGTTTGGCAAATAAATGCATTGTGCCCCAAGCACCTTTTCCCCTTCATTTAAAACCCATGTGTATTGGAGAGGAAATTCAATCCTCATGTTCCTGATTCATTTACACTTAACTCATCGAAAAGCAACTTAGTGGGAGCCATTTGATGTGCATAAGCCTTCAGAGCCTTGTCATAAACCGTTCCAAACCTTTTTTCCTTGGGATCCCAGAAACCACAATGAAGTGACTTCAGGAAGCAACAAGATGGGAGTTCGGTTTGGGCCTCAGATTTCATCCCGGCCAACAAAGATGTTCTAACCTCAGGAAGGCACATCACCAAGCCTTGTCTTCAGTTCCCAATGATAGTCTGTGGCCCCCAGAACTGCTGTCTGCAGTTAAGGAACGAGCAGTTCCTGGACACTTACCCTGTATCTCCTACTCTCTAAGGCACTGAAACTGAGTTCCATAGAATCCTTCCCTCTCCTAGGCTGCATGTTTGAATGTATCTTCATTCCACACATATCCTATGGGCACATAGAAAAGTTGTTCTATTGCAAGTAGCTTGGGGACAAAGGAAAGGGAAGAAAGAAAAGAAAGAAATGAAATAAGAAAGGAAGGAAGGAAATAAATAAAAAGAAAGAAAAGAAACAAAGACTTTCCTGGGTACAAAGTCAATAAGAGATTTTAAATTAAAATAGTTTTAGTTTCTCCAAAGTCATGCGCATACTACCTCCAAAATCTATATAAATCATGTGTGTACATAGTGGTCCAGAATCCTAGAATCTCTGAGAAGGGACATCAGAGGTCATTTGGTCCAACCTGCAGATGAACAGGGAAAACAAAAAGCAGAAAACCTAGGACATCTCCAACAAACAGTCATTCAACTTACACTTAAAAGCTGCCAACAAGAGATAAACTCATTACCTCCCTAAACAGCACATTCTACTTCTGTGCAGCTTAAATATTAGGAAGTTTCCCCTTACATGACATATGAGACAGAGGCAATGAGATCCAGTAGAAAAACTTTTGGATTTGGAGTCAGAAGACTTGTTTAAATGGCATTTTTGCTACCTTCTGGATCTCAGTAAAATGAAGAGATTGGATTAGCTAGTCTGTATGATTCTTCCAGTCATAATCTGATAATTTCAGGGTCAAACATAGCATCTGAGATTAGTCTAAAGTCAAGTCATGTAAAGCATGGTGATCATCAGTAATTGAGGCAAAAATTCTTCAAGACATAGGCCAATAAAGTCAACTCTATTATCCACAAACAATTAACAGATAAAAGAGACGTGAATGATACAAAATAGATATTTGGTATACCCAGACAGAGATTCACGTACTCAACTTCCTCCATGTCTGGCACTTGCTCTTAGGAACTTGGCTGGGTAGGGTAAGTAAAGAGGTCACAGATGGGAGCGGACCATTGCATATAGGCTGCACAAACCAAAGTTTACAACTCCTGTGTCTCATGCTGACCACATTCCCAAACTGGTGTTTCATTAACATCAGAGCACTAATAAATGTCGAGTTTCTGGAGTACGTATTTCCCTCATGTCCCACAACTCAGAGCAAGTATTTCCCCCATGTCTCACAACTCAGAGCATGTGGAAGAAAGAAAGCTATTTCTGGCTTCTCTCTAGATCTACCTCTCCCACTCTCTGGGTCTCATTGCAAGAGATGACCTTTAGTCACTATTCTGAAAAGGAAATTTGCACTCTCAAACTGAAAATCTCAGCTATCCAGTATCCAAGTATTGTTGGTCAATTGTTTTAGTCACATCTGACTCCCCTTTGGAGTTTTCTTGGTGAAGACACTGGAGTGGTTTGCCATTTCCTTCTTCAGCTCATTTTACAGATGAGGAAACTAAGGAAAACAGGGTTAAGTGACTTGTCAGGGTCACGCAGCCAGTAAGAGTCTGAATTTAAGCCTTCCTGACTCTAGATCCGGTGCTCTATCCACTGAGCCACCTAGCTGCTCTATCCAATTTTTGGGGAGGTTCCTATTTACAATTATTTCCTCAATGTAAATTCTTTTTTTTCTCAATATAAATTCTTATGCAGAGATGCAACTAGGAAGGGAACGGAAGCAGATAGTTACTCCAAGGAGTCCCATGAAAGAGGGTATATTGATTTGGTTAAGAGACACCATAAAAACACTTTCACTTCCCAGTTTTGTTGAGGATCAACACAAACCTCACCACAAAAGGTGATAAGCCACCTTTGGATGTTCACTAGCTTTGTACTGCTTTGCCTAAGATTGGAAGCTTCATGGAAGAGAGTAGGGACTTTATGTATGGTTAAGTCAATTTCCATAGGCTCTGCCTTCTTTGCAACTCTCCCCAGAGCTAGGAACCCAATAGGTGCTTAATAAACATTATTGACCAAGGGACCTCCCCTAAGTGAACAGTAACTCCAGATCCCTCTGGCCTAATGGCAATCCCAGTCCTTGCTAATCAGAAGCCTTGGCCTGCTGTTTTATGGCAGGTACACATTAGTGAAACCCCCAGTAAGAAGTGCTACCTATAAAAGAGAAGCTGTTGTGCACACCTACCTCACTGGGGTGTGGTGAGCACTCCCTGGGATCCAAGCAGTGATGGGAGCTGAAGAGACCCGCCTATAATTGGAAGCTCGTTTACAGAAGGAAGCAGATTTATAACCAGTTTCCAAATCCTCTTTTCTGTAAGGCTCAGGGCCTGGCACCCATGTCCTTATGGCTTTTGTGGGAAGAGGCAGTTGATGGAGGAACTGATCTCTTTTGATCATCAGTTCCATGGAGAGCTATTTAATAGGATGCTATCAAGCCATCTTCCAGATGAGGATAGAACAAGGACAGAGAAGCTTACACACTAACTGAACAATGAGTGTCTAATATGAATGATAATGTGAGAAGGGATCACTGTGAAAAAAGTAATCCCTGCTTTCCATACTGGTATATATGAGAATAAACTCACATGGTTCCTGTATGTACTCTGGTCCCAGTGACACATGCCCACCCTAGTCATCTCATTTTCATATGCCTTTCTGTGGGTATGCCTTCCCCCTAGCACTGTCAGTTTCCATTTCTTCCTCTGGGAACCATAATCAAATCATTTCTATCACTGTCACTGGAAAGATGCTATTAGTCAGCCCCACTACAGCTCTACTCACCATCCCTTACCAAAACACACTCTCCTAGCCACTACAGTTATCCCTTCCATAAGGCGACTTCCCCATTGTGGTTTCCATGTATCATGGGTTGGCATAAGAAATAAAATGGGAATTTGGGGGGAGTTTTGCAGAAGCCACAGATGACAGGCAAAAGCTAGCAGATGACACAGAAAAAGTTTAGAAACTCAGAAATGCTTTAAAAATATATAGTATTGTATAATATCAACATATTTTACCTTTTAATACCATAATAATTCAGGTTTCTTCTCTGATAAGAAGGGAGAGCCAAAAAAATCTCATTCACATTTTCCAGATCATGCAGTTCCATGCCCCTAAATCCTTTTTGTGCCCCCGCAATGGAGATGAAGTGCCCAGGGTCACACAGTTAGTAGCATCAAGTGTCTGGGGCAGAATTTGAACTCAGGTTCCACCAACTGCAGGGTCAGTGCTCTATCCACTGTGCCACCTACCTACCCCTAACTTTTATATTTCTGACTCTGCCTCATTTTAATCCAATTGGCAACTGAATCAAGCCATCATCCAGTGATATCCTTGGTTTTCTTCCAAAAGGAAGAACAGATAAAAGCAATGTCTATGCACTTAGCACAGTGCTTGGCACGTAGTATAAGCACTTAATAAATAGTCATGTTTTCAAATTCACACACTCAATCATTCTCCCAAATCCATAAGAGCCATGTTCCAGTCAAATCCATAAGAGCTAGAATTTTTAGCTCATTGCTCCCTGGAAAGTCATAAATAGGGAGTTTTGATATGTGAGCACCAAAGATGCACCTGGTTCTTGGTACCTACTCATATCTGGTGCTCCATCTATCCATTATAATTCCTCAAATTTAGAATTGAAGGGATGATCTCTACAATGGACACTGCTGGACTAGACTCCTGGGGAGAGTGAATGGCAGCAGCTTTCCCAAACAGCAGTGAAAAGTCAAGCAGATGCTTACAAGGGCAAGTTCTAAGGACGTATTGATGAATAACTTCAGAGACACAGCCAGCTTTGGATGGGAAAGTGTAGCATCAGATGGGCCCACCTGACATGCAGCAGTGTGAGATCCGGGAAGGCAGGTGAGGGCAGTCTTTTTTGAGGAAAGGAATTGGGATCATTGAAAGTCTTAGAGCTAAATGAATTCAGAAACAATCCATAAAAAAAGTAGCAGCTATTGTGACAAGCCCAGAAGCTACAGTCCAAAACCTGTTGACTGCATGCACATGTACAAATAACAACATTAGCTAACTTTTCTGAGCCACATGCAGAAAACCACACTATCAGATGTATGTGTACACACATATATGTGCATGCATATATAAAAGCCTCATGATGCTCTTCTGGATATTATATATCTATTTCTCTGTATATAAAAGTGCATATTATAGATTAAAATTACGTATGGCTTAATTAGATGGTGTTCAGTGTTACAATTTGATACATACATACATTTATTCTCTTTCCAAATATATCAACGCATTTTCCCTGGGGACAATGATTTTAAAAATCTCCCCCAGGTTCAAGGTGCTTTAGGGAATAGTGACCATTCAGCAATCCTCTAGCCACTGATATATTTTTATCAACCAGTCAGAGGACACAGACATTTAATTAGACATTACAGGAAATATAACAAGGTAAATGCCAGTCAGTTTTGCGCACAGAGGGTACATTCTCCAATGGATGAGCCCATTTCTACTTGGGAGAGCATCCACACAGAATACACATAAGCAAGGAACATGCATGGAGGAAAAACACTCAGGGAATATAGATGTCAAGGGAATATTCATGGAGAAGTATGAAGCAGGGCACAGATGTGGCCAGGTCAACTCTCAGTTCTGATGCTAGAGGCTTGCTGATGTCATCATGTTCTTCTCTGATGAGTTTCCATCTCTCGTCTGCTGGACATCTCCACCGTAACCACCAAGCTTCTCAACCCTACCCTACCCAGCTTCTAGCCTTCATTTCTTCAAGGTCCCCTGTATCCGTAAGTGAGGAAAGAAGCATATCTGGGAATGAGATTACATGCTAATGCTACAAAGCACCAGAAATGGACATTTCATTTACAAAACTTTGTGGCAGATTAATTCTTAAGGTTCTTCTAAAAAAAAGAAACTAAAAACAAAATGAGGATTATAGACTAGAGGATTGAATAAATTTTGCTCTATGAACATAATAAAATAGGATTATATCAATTAAGAAATGACAGCTGTGAGGAAATCAGAAAAGTATGAGAATCCCTGTATTAACTGCTGTAGAGTTAAGCAAACAGAACCAAATGAACAATACACACAATGGCTACAAAAAAGTGAATAAAACATCACTGAAAGGCAGTCAAATGCCCTATACTTTTTTTTGAGACCTCTATTTTTTTTCTTTAAAAATCTCCCTTACATGCTCAAACTTTCCAACTAATACTCCTGGAATCTTATCTCCTTAACCTGACACAGTATACATTTCAGCTTTTCCTACTTACTCACACTAAAGTTTTTGTGGCTTCATCATGATGTGAAGTCCCTCAACCCATCCCTTTTGTCTTAACCAACCTTCCCCAAAATGGCTTAGCTTGTTTACAGCCTCAACTTTATTTTGTATTAATTTCCTTCATACACTCTGGGTTCCAAACATACTAACTGTTACCCAAATTTGACTTGTCTTCTCCCATTTCTGCACTTTTTTGTAGAATATCATTCCAAGCCTTAGAGGTGTTCTTAGAATCCCAGGTTTCCTTCAAAGCTTACCTCAAAGGTCACCCCTTATTTGAAAATTTTCTTCCTGATCACCGCAGTTCTTAATACTCTCTTCCTCCTAAAATGTCTTGTCATGTACTTAATGTTTGTGTGTGTGTGTGTGTGTGTGTGTGTGTGTGTCATATGCTCCAGGAAGGCAGAGATTCCTTTGTTTTTTGTTGGGTTTTTTTTTCTTTTTCCATACCAAATATCTAGCAAAATGCCTGGTATATAAGAAGTAACAAATGTTGAACTGGATTGAATTGAATTGAATTGATATCACATTCTGCATTTTATAACCCACTGGCTGTTCTGACATTGTGCCCAACTCATTAATTCTCATCCCTTTCTGATTCCTTCTATTTGACTTCTCTGCTTCTGCTCTCAGGCTTCTGAGTATTCCTGGGAAAAGTCACAAAATCCAATTGATTTCACTCACTACAAATTTCTGGCACATAGTGTCAGCTGGGGCCCTCTGGCTACTTTGACAATGCTCATATGCTGGTCCTATCAATAGCCTCCTCCCCTGTTCCCAACAATAAATGTTCTGAACCTTTTCCCTCTCTCTTCAAGCCCCTTTTGGCATCCCTGCACCCATATTTATACCAGATGGCTTAGCTTCCCTAGTTACACTGAAAAGAATGAAGTCATTTCATGTCAGGTCTTTTCTATACCCTCCACTCCTTAAATCTTCTCTTTATCATCCCCTCTGGCCACAGAGGAGAGGCATCCCTCCTCCTTACTAAGACTAAGCCTCAGCAAAGTGTGTTCAGATCATCTTCATGCCTGCCTCTTCTCCAGGACATGGTCCTAGCAATCATTCCCCATTTCTTATGAATGGCTAATCTCCCACTCTCTGCTGATCCTCTCCTCCTATTGTCCACCAATAAAATCCAGAATTCATTACCAGGCATTGAAGACCCCACATCATCTGACTTGAGAAAGGCACGAATCCCTTCAGTGACTACTCTGTAGATTACTGTCTGTCCCTCCAACAGACCCTTCCACTTTTCCAAGTCTGAGCCTCTGCTCAGGCCCTGTTGAATTCTTATCCATCCCTTAGAGTCCAGCACAAGGGCTGCCTCTTCCAGGAAATGTTCTCTGGTCCTTCCCTGAATCCTACCTGACTCATACATCATACAGTGCTTTATTTTCTGCCTCTCTAATACACTTTATCAAGTATTATTTTATTTTAGAGTAAGATGTTGTAGGTGCATAAAGGCAAACTATGCCCGATGCAAACTTTCTATTTTCCCTAGTGCCTAGCTCACTACTCTAAAGGAAGTTTTCTAAAAGAAATTTCTACACAGAGTCACTATGTAATATGTATTATTAAGTCATATTCAATTAAATACACATATTAGCAGAAATCAGCCCATTTGCAGGTAAGTCTGCCAAAAGAGAACCCTCAGGGTTATTCATATCCTTCAGGACTATTCATTCTAATTTCAAATAGTGCCAAAGTAAGACATGGCGGAACCACCTTTCAAAGTCGTTTCAAATGTCTCTCATTTGTACTTGTAACTTCTAATAGATTCATTGCTTTATTAATTAGGCTTATCCTAAACCAGGATTAATGAGAAACTTTTCCTGACTAATAGTCCTCTTTCAAATGGTGCTGGCACTTCGGCTAATGTCCAGTAGTTCTATGTGATTTCCTAAATTTAGACAGGGCTGACATGGGCATATTCAGATGGCAGAGTTGTACTGGCAAGGGAACTCTATCTGGTGACAGAGCATCTGATCTGATACCAAGCCGTGTCACTTACTAGCTAGGTGATCTGCTCTAACGCTTGGTTTCCTCATCTGTAAAATAGTCATAATAATGTCTATACTTCACAGAGCTGTCAGGAAATTAAATATGTAGGCTTACAAAGGAAACCGATAGCACTGAATTACAATTTAAACAAAAAGTTTACAAATCTCAGGTAAAGAACTTTTGCTCTTAGAAATTTTCTCAGTTCTGAATATAGGCTGATACATGTGCATATATATATGTATATGTATGTATATGTGTGTGTGTGGAAAGAGAGAAAGGAGAGAGTGAAAGATGATCATTTATATATGTATATAAAGGCAGCACTGATTAACATAAAAATTGGCCTGAACTTTTTATTCTTATTTATCAGAGTTACCTAGTTATTATCATTTTAATAGAAAGCTGTGGGAAATTTATGACCCCCACATCTCTGCAAACATTCATTTTTAGGTCCCTCTCCCCCTACGCTACCTGGAACATGAATGAAACCAAATCACATCCTCCATAAAGGATATCCACGGTGTGCACATAGAAAGACAGCCCATTTCACATATTGGTTTGGCAAGCCTAGCTTGCAGCTCTCTCAAGTCTCTGGGATTCATGGGACTCTTTTCTGAGCTGTCCAGGGTATGTGCTGGGTTTCGAGTGTTTTGTCTTGTGGTTGTTTTTTTAAACAAGGTCAGAATGTTCCTATTCAAATAAGCAGAAATCTCACCAAGCCCCAGTTGAAGCCAGATCCCTATCGCTCCCACCCCAAGCTCCCTAAGCTCCCTGGGCTGTACCTACCTTGCCCATAGTCTGTGCAAAGACTTCTTTCCTAGCAAAGACTACCATTTTAAATAGGCCCAAGATGAGAAGGGGATGGTGTTGGAGGACAGATCAGAAGCACAAAATGTTCCTGAAGCCATAACCACTCTTGCTTAATAAAGAGAATTTATGTCTTGCCTTCTGTTTTCACATCTCTTAAATAATGATCTTTGCTCCCTGCCCTGGTATCCTAGGAGACAGTATCCCAGACTTCTGAAGAAGGGGTCATCTTGTCAGTTTTCTTTTCTCCAGGCAAAATGGTCCACAGCCTACCCCACGCAGATAGTTGGGTGGGTGGATGTAATTGAAGGGGAGACGGGAAGAGAGAAGAGGTTTTTTTCTATTCCATTCTTCAAGGTCAAAGGCAGAAGATTCCTCATCCTTGTTCTGTCACCTGTTTTAATGTTCCCACAACCCTGACATTCAGGAAGTCTGGCACAGCTCCACTTTCTTTATCTATATCCGATCTTCAACCCTATTAATTTCAGAGTTACATCCTGACTCATATCCATAGGTTCTGTAACTCTCTTTACTGTATCCAGGATTAGGACAAAGATGGTGGCAGTAACACACACTCAGGTGCATATACACTTGTGGGCACATATGAACATAGACATATAGACATACACATCACCACTGCCAAGTTAGGGCATCAAGAAGTAGAATCCAAAAGGTGGTTGGGTGAGGAATAAAGCCAGGAGGGCAGGGAAGGGGATGATGTGATTGATTGGAGAGGATAGAAGCCAGAGAAAAAAGATGGAAATACTTTCTAGATTTTGGGTGTCAGGGGTGGAGGAGTCAGGATCACCAAGCAAGAGACAAAGTATAGACTTGTCTAGGTATATCTTCATAAGGCAGCTCAATCTGGTCTTTCCCAGGGAACTTAGAGTAGTTCCTTCATACTAGCCAATCTTCTAAAGGACAGCTATTTTCCTTTACAGGGAAATGAGAATAATACCCAACCCCACCCTTCTGTGGCACTCTCTCAATGCCAATTTAGGATGTATAACCCAGTCCCATGCCCACCACTTCCTTCTTCACTGCCTTTTCACCTCTCCATACACCTCCCACCACCATTTCTTGGATGTGACAACCAGTCTACTATTAATTTCCTTTTTCCAAATACTTTTTAACTGGAAGAACAGAATTCAGACCAGGAATCAAAACTCTCCTGGTAGGAGCATTGTATTTATAGCCAAAAATGATCAAAAGATGGAATCTAACTCCTTTATTTCAAAATAGAGAAAAGTAAAGTCCAGAAAGTACAATGACTTACCCAAGGTCACAAGACTAGAAAAGCAATTTAATTTCACAAGCTCTTCTCAAGCACCTACTAGGTGCCAGGCATGGGGATATAAAGACAAGTCAAAATAATCCTTGTCTTCACGGAGCCTACGCTCTACCGGAGGGAAGGGGGAAACATTTACACGGAGGAGAAAATACAAACCATATACATGATAAACAGAAAGTAATATGGAAGCGGTGAGCATTTAGGGAATCAGAAAAGCGCTCATAATTGGCCAATTACGTAATTAGCTAAGCTGAGATTCAAGACTGGGTCTGAAATTCAAAAGTACTGAATTAGCTCTTGTAGGACTCTGACTTCATGGGTTCTCTCTAAACTATTTACCATTTCTTCCACAGTAAAGAAGATCTTTTAAAATCATACTTTCTTTTAACCATTTGTTATGTCTTCTTTATTATTATTAACTTCTTTAACATTTGTGTTCATTCTAAATGTTTCATTAAGTTGGACATGTGTAGCTCTTCACAAATGTGTTAGAAGACCAGTTTTTTTTTTCACTTTCTTGACATATTTAGAACAAGGAAAAATTAAACTTCTTAAGGGCAGAGACCACTTTCTTTCTTTCTTTCTTCTTTTCTTTTTCTTTCTTTTTTGTTTTTTTCCTTTCTTTCTCTTCCTTATTTGTCTTTTTCTTCTTCCTTCTCTCTTTCCTTTCATCCTTTCTCTCTTCCTTCCTTTTTCCTTCTTTCTTTTCCCTCTTTCTTGTACTTAATAAATGTTTGATAAATTTAGTTGCTGCCATCCAAAGTCAATCAATCAATAAATCAATCAACAAACATTTATTAATTGTCTTTTATGTGTCAGACACTATGCTAAGTGCTGGGGATACAAAAAAAGGCAAAAGACAGTTCCTACCCTCACAAAGTTTAAAATCTAAAGGAAGAGACAACATGCAAACAAATATATATAGGCAAGTCATATATGTGATAAACAGGAAATAATTAACAGCAGGAAGGCACTAGACTTCAAAAGGATTGGGAATGGCTTCTTGTAAAACATGGGGTTTAAATTGAGACTTCAAGGAAGCCAGAATAGTAAGCAGACAGAGCAGTAAGTAGGCAGTAAATATATAAGGAGAACATTCCAGGCAGGAGAAACAGTCAAAGAAAATGTCTAGAGCTGAGAGATGGAGTGTCTTACTCATGGAACAGCCAGGAGGCCATTGTCACTGGATTGCAGTCTATGTGACAGGGAATAAAGTTTAAAGAGATAGGAAACCTAGGATAGGGTTAGGTTGTGAGGGTCTCTAAATGCCAAACAGAGCATTTTGCATTTAATCCTGCAGGTGATAGGGAGTCACAGGAGTTTATTGAGGAAGGGAGATGATGTAATTGGACTTGTATTTATGCCTTAGGAAAACCACTTTTATGGCTGAATAGAAAATGGAATGGAGTGGGGAGATACTTGAGAAAAGCAGATCCAACAATGGCTATTATAATATTCTATGTATAAGGTGATGAGGGCCTGTAGAGGCTGTGTCAGAAGAGAGAGGCATTAGATTTATTTATGAGGGATGAGAGATAGTGAGGAATCCAGGATGATTGCTAGGTTGTAAGCCTGAAGGACTGGGGGGAATGGTGTTGCTTTCTAAACCCTCCCCTCCCCACCAACTTGCCTATTATTTTAGAGGGCAGCACCATTCTCCCAGAACTTGGAAGTGGCAATAGGGAGCAAGAAGTATCCCACCTCCCCCACCACAACCAATGAACTGAGAGGAATGAGTGAAGATGTAGCCAGTACTGAAAAGAGTGACCAGGGAAGTGGCATCATCTGGGGGCTTTCCAGGTTTCAGTAATAGCTAGTAGATGGAAGGAGTAAGAGGAAAAGATTTAGGATAAAGGGAAGTTTATTGCCTATGGAACAGACATTTCATAGGGTACAGTGGAAGGACTGGGTGACATTTGGTTAAAAATTGAGGGGATAAGAGAATGTGAAAAAGGAAACAAAAGATGGGATAGGTAATGGGGTTTGGTTGGTGACCTAGAGAGGTTCAGAATCACTGAGCTATGAGGAGTATGACTAGATGTGAGGATGTTCATCAGTGAGTGAAGGGTAATTGGAAATGAAACTTGAGGCAAGTATAGTATGAGATGAGAGGAGAGGAGAGGAGAGGAGAGGAGAAGCCCACAAGTCAGATGGTCAGATGGGACATTCCATTCCTCTTCCCACTGAAGGGTGGAGATATGACAGGAAAGGGAAAAGCATGAGATAGAGGTCAAACCTGCACAGCAGGAGAAGAAGTCCCATTCCCTACGAACTTCCTCTTCCCTCAAGGGATAGGTACAGCAGGATATGGAAGCCCTAATGTCAGTAAGAATGTTACTCTTCTTTTCCTTGGAGGTTCTCCATGTCCTTCTTAGGAAATCAGGCTGGCAGCCTTCCCTCATGGGACATACCTTGACCAGAAGGAGAAGGCATAAGGTTCAGAGGAAGGTTTGTCTCTGCTTCAAAGAACCAGGATGAGACTTTGATAGACCTTCTAATCCAATTCCTCACCCCTGGGCAGGACTTATACCTCTTCTGAAAAAAAGAAAAAGAAAGAAAGAAAGAAAGAAAGAAAGAAAGAAAGAAAGAAAGAAAGAAAGAAAGAAAGAAAGAAAGAAAGAGAGAAAGAAAGAAAGAAAGAAAGAAAGAAAGAAAGAAAGAAAGAAAGAAGAGAGAGAGAAAGAGAGAGAGAAAGAAAGAAAGAAGAGAAAGAAAGAGAGAGAGAAAGAAAGAGAAAGAAAGAAAGAAAGAAAGAAAGAAAGAGAAAGAAAGAGAGGAAAGAAGGAAAAAAGAAAGGAAGGAAGGAAGGAAGGAAGGAAGGAAGGAAGGAAGGAAGGAAGGAAGGAAGGAAGGAAGGAAGGAAGGAAGGAAGGAAGGAAGGATAAAGAAAAACTAAATGAACATAGGGAACGACAGGGAAAGATTGTAATAAGAAAGGGAACGCACTGGGCTCCTGTGCCAGTGGGGAATCTACCCCCAAGCAATTATGTTTACAAATCCAATCAAACCAGCTCTTTCTTTCCACTCCTTCCTCTTTTTGCTCTATTCTTCATGCTGAGCTTGAAATATGGAGGAGGAGAAGAGCCTAGAGTCACCTTTTTGTTGTATTTCCCAAGACCCCCTGACCCACCAACTATGACCCCCTGCTGTGAGACAGCAGGGGGACTGGAGAATCACAGGCAGAGTGGACCCAGTTCTGTACCCCTGGAAAAAAAAGACAAGCTGCCCTTTGGGGTCAACCAATGCTTAGAAAACTTTCCAGGGCACTGGGGCCAGTGATTTACAGCAGCTCTAATTTGGGCTCAGACACATAAATCAAAAGATTGTCTGCTGAGAACGAATTGCACCCGGCCCTGGGCCAGATGCAGGAGTCCCAGTTTTGAAACAATCCCAGTTAATCCTAGAGAATAACAGGCTCACCTGTTAAAAGGAATGGCAGGCAGTGGGGATTGGGCCTCCCTGCCTAATTCCCCCTGCAAGTTATAACACAGCCATGCCTTTAGCTCCGTTTCTAGATGGGCTTTGGAAGCCCCATCTCTTCAAAATCAAATCTCCCTGAAGCCATTTTGCCTCTCTTCACTGACCTGGGATTGCAGACCCAAGATACAGCCAAACTATTTCAAAGCTTTTTCTCACATGTACCAGATCAGAATAAGAGTCTCTTCCATCTCCCTTCTCACCCCTCCATTCCCATCCCAGACCTACCAACAGGATGGGCCCTGCCTTGCTTGACTGTTAAATCTCCCTGGTGGGAAGCTGGATGGATCCCTACATTCCCTGATTCATAACACCTTCTTCCTCACATGCCAGCTACCCCCAGGGGCAGTGCTTTCCAGACCCAATCTGACAAGGCTCATTGAGCTGTGCAGGCTGAGCCAGAAGTTTGGGTTGTCTGAAAGCAGAGTACTTTTGACTGCTCCTCAGCCCCCAAATCCTTTCTGTTCACTACCCAGAACATGCCAGCCCTGACGGGCCAGGTGGCTACTTAGGTCTGGATTCCACAAGGCCACCTCATTCATCAATCCTGAGGAGTGTTCAGAGCTAATTCCAAACAGAGCATATTTGAACTAGTGATGGGGGAGAGGGGGAGAGAGGAGGGACAGGACAGTGATGTTACTGTTGCTACTGTCTTTCAGTCTTAGGATCAATGACATCTGGTGGGTGATGTCTTGACTTGCAAATGAATTGGATTTAAGTGAGGCAGAGTTATGCAAAGTCATCAGCCTCACTCTTTCCTCCAAAGTCATCTGAGTCCAGTGGCCAGACACAGGACAAAATGACGACAGACAGAGAGATAGAGATAGAGTGACAAAAAGAGAGACAGAGGGGAGACAAGGGTGGTTGGGAGAGTGAGAGGAAAGAAAGCAAGAGCTAGAGAGAGACAGAGACACAGAGAGAGACAGAGAAAGAGAGAGACAGACATAGAGACACAGAGAGAGACAGAGACAAAGACACAGAGACAGAAAGAAACAGACAGACACAGAGAGAAACATAAAGAGAGACAGAGTTAGAGACAGAGACACAGAGAGAGACAGAGAGACAGAGACAGAGATACAGAGAGAAATGGAGAAAGAGAGAGACACAGAGACGCAGAGAAAGAGACAGAGACAGAGACACAGAGAGAGACAGAGACATAGGTAGAGACAGAGAAAGTATTGCAGGGGTAGAACTTGCTTACTTCTGAACCTAGGATATAATTTCTCAAAAAGCATGCATCTGGAGTATGGCTTCCTCCTGGATGAGCTATCTACTATTTCCTCTCAGAGCACAGACCTGGGTAGCAGTCTGTCCTTTCTTCCTGTGCCCAATCAAAACCTCACATGGTTCCCAGGGTCATAGAATCTTAAGTGAAGAACTGGAAAGGACCTTAGAGACCATCCAATCTGACCCACAAATGAAAGGAATTCTCACGAAAACACACTCAATATGTGGTTGTCCATGTTCTGCCTGGAGACTTTTAAGGAAGGCATAGTAACTACCTCTCTAGGCAGCTGATTCTATGCTGAGATAGTTCTATTTTTTTTTAGTTTTCATTTTCTCCTTATAGCATGTCAAAAATTGCCTCTTGGTAATTTCCACCAATGGTTCCTGACTCTACCCACTGGTGCCAAAACAGAAGACTGCTCTATATGACAGCCCTTCAAATGTTTGAAGTTTTCTGTTATGTTCCCTTTGAGTATTCTTTTCCTCAGGTTAAACATGTCCAGTTTCTTCAACCAATATTCACATAACATGGACTTGAGGTCCTATACCTTCCTGGTTGACCTCTTCTGAAGATTCTCCAGCTTATCAATGGCCGTATTAAACTGGGGTACCCAGAAATGAATGCAATATTCCATATAAAGTCTAATCAAGACATGGTACAATAGGATTTTCATCTCCCTATTACTGAAAGTTATGGATTTCAATGTAATCCAAAGATTATTGTTTTTCTTTGCTGCCATATCACATTATAGACTCATATTGAGCTATTCATAGAATACCTATTGTTCAGTCATGTTAAATCCTCTTCCATCTTGAGGTTGAGTTTTGTGTACACAAATGTAAAATTTTATATTTGTCTCTATTGAATTTCATATTATTAAGTTGAGCCCAATCTCCCATGCTACCTGCAGCCTCAGGGCCACATGTGTCCCCTCTAGGTTCTCAAGTACAGTCCTATGACCAAATTCCACCTTCACAGAACAAAACCCCCTAATCAAAGAATATGTAAAACTTGGATTCAGTCAAAAGGCTGCACCCAAGGATCTATAAACCTACATGTGTCCCTGAGACTGCAGGTTCCTCACCCCTAGCCCTTCCAAAATCATTTTGGATCCTGGCCCCTAGCATTAGCTATCCCTCTCAGCTTTGTGTCATTTGCCGATTTCATGAGAAAGGCATCTATGCCTTTTTCTAATTACTGTAAAAAATGTTAAATAGCACAGGGCCAATCACATGTCCTTGAGATATGCCACAGGAGCCATTGAACCATTAACAACTAGTCTTTGCATCCAGGCATCCTAACAACTCCAACACCATCTAAATGTCTATGGTCATTCAACAAGTACTAATCTTTTCCATAAGAATAGCACAAGATACTTTACCAGGATCTTGGGTAAAAAAAGAATCAGGTAAACAGCATCCACAGCATTCCCCTCATCTTCTAGTTTAGTAATCCTGCCACCAAAGAAAAAGGAGGCTTATTTGGCATTCTGTGTTCTTGATGGGGTCATGTTGGTTCTTTGTAATCTCTAATATCCTTTTAGATGTTCAACAAGCATCCCTTTAATAAACCATTTTGGAATTTTCCAAAGGAACTAGATAGAGTAAAGGACATCAGTCTACAGTTTGAAAATTCCATTTTCTTTTCTTTTTTGAAAATCAGAATATTTAGCTTTCTCCCATCTTGGATTTTCCCTTATCTCGTCTTAGGGCACCTTTTTTACCTTTTACAACTTTCATAATCTTTCAAATATCATTGACAATGGCTCAACCATTATATCTGGCACTTCTTTTAGGACAGAGGTTGTAGTTCATCTGGGCCAGGAGACTCATTCATCCAAAGGAATCCGGGTGCTTTCTTGTTATTATCTTACTTACCTTGGCCATAAGTTCCCTGTTAGTCACTTT
The DNA here is from genome assembly GCF_028372415.1 of Notamacropus eugenii. Classification (NCBI taxonomy): domain Eukaryota; kingdom Metazoa; phylum Chordata; class Mammalia; order Diprotodontia; family Macropodidae; genus Notamacropus; species Notamacropus eugenii. The sequence goes on from NC_092877.1 coordinate 316,035,305, forward strand.
CATACCATCATTTTCAACTTAAAAACCATCTTCCTTGGTGCAGAAGATAAAAGCAGCATAACAATGGAGCAGTTTTTCTTTCTCTCTGTTGTCAGATAGCATATAGCACCATGTTCCCCAAGCAAAGGTCCTGCTGCTTCTTTGATCCTCCTTTTGCTCCATAGAGGGCTTAAAAAAAAACCTTCCTCAAAAGACTTAGCTAATTCTAAATTATAGCATTCCTGACACTGATTTTATAACATTAAGTGAAACTTGTAAATTTTTCTGCTCTTACCTGGCACTGATTCCATCTTCTATTTGTCTGTTTTTAAAGTCTAATTTGGTTAATGAGCTTTCTATGCATTCACATCATTCTCACCATACAAATAACATGTTTCTTCCTTTTTTGGCATTCTTTTCCTTATGTCTTCAGAATTTCATTCTTGACTATCTCTCATCTCTGCTGGGCTGGTTCCCAACTCTAAGTCCACAATGCTGCCTTTCAAGTCCTAGTTCCAATATTTACAGGGCTACTTCAAGTAAGTCAGCGTTAGTTTTCTCTTCCACAAAATAGGGATATTAAAATATGTAATATTTACTTTATGGAATTGTTGTGGGGATCAAATGTGATAATGTTTTGTTAATTTTAAAGCATTATATGAATGTCAGTTGTTAGCATAAATATTATTAATAATAATTGCCTACCTTTGTAAATTGTAAAGCTTCATGTATATGCAATCCATAAGGATAGAGGAGAGGCTGGAGGACAAAGAAGACGGAGGAGGAAGAGAAGGTGAAGGAAGAAGAGAAAGAAGAAGGAGAAGCCGGAGAAGGAGGAGGAGGAGGAGGAGAAAGTGATGATGATGATGATGATGATGAAGGAGAAAAGTGTTCAAGGTATTTACCATTCTTACTGTCTTATATCATAATAAAAACAAGAAGAATGCCTTATATTATCGCTACTGTTTGTTTGTTGCATCCACCTATGATACTATTCCTAAAGAGACTGCAAGATCACTGGGGTCTAGGCATGTTATAGAGGAAGAAGGACTTAGGCACAACACTTAGCTTCTACAAAATCTCAGTTTCTTCATCTGTAAAATGCAGAGTAAGACTAAATGAGCTCTAAGGTCCCACCATGCTCTGCATATTATGATATTTCGTGCCCCACAGAGTAGTTCATGCATGATTGATGAGGTGTATATAAAGATCAGTTAGTTGACAACTATGTATTAAGCAGTTACTGAGTCCCAGGCACTATACTAAGTACTAGACACAAAGACAGCAAAGAATCTCTGCCTTGGAGGAACTTGAGTATTCCTGGAGCATCTCAAACTCAACCTGTTCAAAACAGAGCTCATTATCTTGACCCAGAAAATTCCCTCTTTGGAAATTTCCTATTAATCTCCAGATCTCCACCATATTTCTGAAACCTAGGTATCATTCTCATTCTTGACTCCTCACTTAGATATATCACAAATATTCAATCTATTGTCAAATCTTATCATTTTGTGCTTTCACATCTTACATACAATTCTTTACCACTCATACAACCATTACCTTAGTACAAGTCCTGATCACCTTTTACTGAATTATTGAAATAGCCTCCTAATTGGTCTCCATGTCTCATGTTCATCACCACTCCAATTCATCCTCCATTCAGATGTCCAAGTGATTTTCCTAAAGTACAGTTCTGGAATGTTCTGCCATGTTACTTTCTTATTCAGTAAACTCCAGTGGCTCCCTATTACTTGTAGGATCAAATGTAAATCTTTTCGTTGGCATTAAAAGCCCTTCACAACCTGGACACTTCCTACTGTCATATTTTTCTTTCGCTATTCTTTGATTTACAAATGATGGTCTCGATGCATTATCCTATTCCTCACACATGACACCATTCCTCGAAATTAGCAACATTTATACCCCTTTCCTGGAAGGTGCTGCCTCCTCATTTCCACTTCCCAGCTTCACTGGCTTCCTTCAAAACTCAGCTTAACTACAAATTTGTACAACATCCTCAAAAGCAATTTAGAATTGGGTAAAGTAACTAAATTGTCCAGTCTTTGACCCACTAATTCCACTACTGGCTGGATATCCCCAAGAAAGTCACAGACAAAAAGAAAGTCTCCATATACATCAAAATATTTGTAGCAGCTGTTTTGTGGTACCAAAGTACTGGAAACAGGAGATGCCCATCGATTTGGGGAATAGCTAAACAAGTTGTGGTACATGAATGTAATGAAATATTACTGTTATAAGAAACCACCAATATGATCAATATAGAGAGACATGGAGAGAATTGTACATACTGATGCTAAGCAAAGCAAGAAAAGCTAAGCAGAGCAATACATAAGCAGCAACTGTAACAGTGTAAATTGAAACAACAGCCAGAAAACAATGGAAAATTAATGTTGCAAAATTATAAAGAACAAGCATAGCCAAAACTAGATGGCACAATGGATAGGGTGCTAATCCTACAGTCAGGAAGACTTAAGTTCAAATCCAGCCTTAGAAACTTATTAGTTATGTGATCCTAAGGAAGTCATTTCACCTCTCTTTGTCTCAGTTTCCTCAACTGAAAAACGAGTATAATAACAGCACCCACATCAAAGGTCATTGTGAGAATCAAATGAGATAAGGGTTATTAAAAAAAGGCACTTAGCACAATTACTAGCATTTAATAATTGCTTACTCCCCTCCCTTTCCCTTCTCCCCAGAAGACATGGAAGAAGACACTTCCTCCTAGCTTTTGTAGACATAGAGGAATCCATGAGTGTGGAACACTGCACATGATATCAGATTATTTTTAATATACCGATTTTGCTGATTTTTTTTCTTTTTCCTCTTAAAAATCATTTGTATAGAAAAGCTAGCTCTATGTGAGGGAGAAGGCAGATCCAGGAGTAAATCTGGCACTGTCAAAACAAAAGATATCAATAAAACCCATTTTTAAAAATTCAAATCAAGCCCTCTCTTGTGCAGCAGACCTTTCCTGAAGCCTTTCCTTCAGGGAGTAGCTGCCATTTACCCTGTGCAGGTCTTGTAAGTAGGTAGTTAATCGGATGTTGTTTCCCTCATGCAAATGAGCATTTCTTAGGGACAGAGGCTTTGTTTTTGCCTTTTTTTGTATCTCTAGCACTTAGTACAATGCCTAGCACATAGGAGGAGCATAATACGTGCTTGTTGAATAACTATGAGTTATTGTAAAGGGGGCAATACCATGTAAATAATCACATACATGATACATTTAGATAAACTATAATCAGAAGGAAAGGCTCTAGTGACTGGAGAGGGATGGGAGTGGGGAGGCAGCATTTGAGATGAATCTTGAGAAAAACCAGGGTTCTAAGAGATAGAAGTAAGAAGGGAAAGCATTTCAGACATGGCAGTCACTACAAAGCTATGGTGACAGGAGATGAGATGTTGTATGTAACAGCATGGATTGTTTCTTAATATAGTGTTCCAGTAAGTGGGAATCCTAAAATGACCTGATGTGGGTGGGTTAGGTGGGGAGATAGCCTAGAGAATAATTTAACTAAAGGCCAGTTCTCATCTGATCAGCAAGAGTCCTCTTCCCTAACCATATCCAAATTCCACCAATCCAGTCCTCCTACCCTCCCCTCCACCATAGACCAAGATGGATGGGTCCAGCCTAGAAGAATGACCAAGGACGTGGGAACCTTAAAGACAGTATGGCATAATGGAAATAGCACTGGATTTGAATTCAAAAGACATAGGATTGAATCTTGGTTCTTCTGCTTGCTTGCCATATTTGTGACTCTGTGTAGGTCACTTGACTCTGAACTTCAGTTTCTGAGTCCGTAAAGTAGTCAAACTAGATGACTTTTAAAATCTGTTTCTAGACGTAAGAACCTGTGGCTAGAGGGGAAGTTTCTGGCTATAGATTAAAAACACCCTGCCAAAGCTGGAGAGGGGATGTAGATGACTGGCATGTTCAAACCAAATGGGAATGGAGGCAAGCTTTGGACTCCTAGGGGGGATGCAGAGGGTGGAGACTTTTGGCAACGGGCCCTCCCTCGGAAGGGAGACGCCTTAATCACAGCTCAAGACTTGTAGGCTGTAGGGAGTAGTTGTTATACTTTTATCTCTGCTCTACTAAGTGGGGAGTCTCCTATTTGTAGTTGGCATCTGAGTCAGACTCATTGCCAAGGGCCAGCTCTCAACAACACTATCAAATATATTGGTCTCTTATACCCCCATTGCCAAGTATCCATGCCACCTAATCCTGGCTTCCTCCTCCTTGGCCTCTTAAGTTCCTCAATGCATCAACTAGCTAATCTGAAGATAAAACCACTATGTGATGATGATGGAAAAGAGCTGATATCCTAGAATACCAGAGTTAGAAGGGAACTCAGAGGCCACCCAGTCCAACCCTCATATATCACTACAATATTCCTGACACCATCTGCTGGCCAAACTTCGGTTTCTGAAGACTTCCAGTGATAGGGAATTTGCTGTCACCCTGATTCATTTTCCAACTTATTCCCTGGACATTGTTAGGATGCTCTTTTTCAATTGTACTGACACTGTCTTTTTGTCCCTGCCATCCTTGGAAGCAATACTAAATAAGTCTAAAGAATCCTTCTTTCACTTGGGGCCCCTTCTAGTAATGAACAAGTTAGTCGTCAAGTCATCTCTTCTCCAGCCTAAATATCCCTGACCTCTTCACTGATTGTACTAAAACATGTTTTCAGTTTACCTCACCCTTTTGGTCAGCCTCCTCTAATTAGGATAAATTCCGATTTGTTAATATTTCTCACAAAATATGAGATTCAAAACAGCACATAATACTTTACACGTAGAGTGAAGAACATAGAGTGTGATGATACTATTCTGTCCCTACCAGGTTGTATTTTATTTTTGCAATTAAATTTTGGAGCTTAATATAAAACTAAAATGCATCCCTGTTGTTCATCTGGTGTATTATTCCAGGCTGTTGAATTTTTGTGGGATCCTGATTCTGTCATCCAATGTGTTAATATTCTCCCTAGCATTATGTCATATGCAAATTTGATTAGCAAATCACCTATGTTTCCATATAAATCAGTGATGACAAGGTTGACAAAAAACAAGAATATCACCTTCCAGCACTCCATGAGAGACACAGCCCAACCCTGCCCCATTACAACCACCATCCAACCCTCAGTAAAATTGATCCACTCAATGGCAATTCCAAATCCTCTGAATTCTACTGTTGTCCAGGACATATTCCTCCATCTTTTTGACCAAGTTATCTCAATGTTTTTATTCAGTTTAAAAAAAATAAGCGATTATTTTCTCCATCTCTACAAAAAGTTCCAAAACAATAAGTATAAATAATAAATGGCAGGGTAATAACTTGTCATTGGACCATTCCTGTCTGAATTCCATTGAAGCAGAATGGAATTGTACAACCTACATCAGAGCGCTAACCATCTCAGGGAAGGGGGTAGAGAGAAAAGCAGAGAATTTGAAATTCAATTTTTTTTAAATGTTAAAAATTATTTTACATGTAATCATGAAAAAGTAATATATTATTTTAAAAAGATGAAAACAAGATGACTAGTTATAGTAATAACAGCAAAACTAACAACAAATATATATTAAAGGTCATAACATTAAGAAATTAAAACAAATTGAATTAATTAAATTAAAATAAATAAAATTAAATTAAAAAACAGATTAGGGACATTTCACAGCTATAGCTATGGGGAGATTTCTTAATTAAACACAGATATTTACAGCAGATAAAAGAGATCATTTCAGATAAATGAAATGGAAAAGCTTTTACGTATCTCAAATTAATATAATTGGAATAAGATGAGAAGTAATCAAATGATAAGAGAAATCTTTTTATCAATTATCTCCAGTTAAAATATTATATCCAAAATACACAAAGAACTCATACAAATGTATAAATTATTCCATAGTGTAGAAGCGGGTCAAACAATATGAATGGTTTTCAGAAGAATTATAGGAAATTAATGGTCATATGAAAGGTTTCGCTAAATCATCAATCATAAAATAAATGCGAGCCAAAGCAACTCTGAGGTTTCATCTCACATCTAGAAAACTGACAAAGATGAAAAAAGATAGGAAAAAATATATTATTGGTGAAGTTGTGAAGCAATCTTACCACTCTGTCAAGCAATTTGAAACTATGCTAAGAGACAAACATTTGCACAATCTTTGACCCCAAAACCCCACTGCTAACATACGTCTCAAGGAAATCAATGAGGAAAAATAAAGTTCTACATACACCGAAATATTTGTAGTACCACCTTTTTTATAGTAGCAAAGAATTAGAAACAAAGTACATGCCCATCCAAAAGGGACTTTCTAGACAAGAAACACTGACTAGATGAATACAGAGATGAATGGGAAGACTTGTGTGAACTAATGTAAAGTAAGGAGAACCAAGAAATCAGTCTGCACAATCGCTACAAGGCAACAGGCAGGCAACAAGTATTTATTAAGTGCTTTCTACGTGCCTGGTACTATGCTAAGCACTGGGAATAGAAATACAAGCAAAAAGAAACACAAACTACCATGATGGAAATGGAAAGAAGATCAATGGAGCAATTGAAAGCTTCATGGTGTGAAATTGTTAAGACCAAGTTTGGCCTCAAAGAAAAGACAAGAGAGTACACTATTCTCCTTGCAGAGGTGGGGGAGTATGGATGCAGAATACTATGTATTGTCAGATTTGGTTGGTGCTGATATGTAGGTTCATTTTGTTATTTTTTTTTTTACTTTTTTATTATTTGTTAGGGATGAATTTCTGGGAGGTAATACATTGGGAAATGTAGTGATATAGAAAAATAAAACTGCACAATATAAAAATAGTGAGTCAAAATGATTATGGAAACAGGATGAAGTATGTATTGCCTCCATCATCCTGTAACTGTTAGAGTTGTCCTGAAGGGACTTTAGTTTACACCAACAAGAGTTTAAATCACACACATTTTATTTAATTACAAAAAGTAATCATTTTACCCACCTGAGCAATGGTCCAAAGAACATTAAGAATAAATCCCTAATACCAGGATTTCCACTTGGCCTAAAACCATTTCTACTTAAACTCCAAAAAATAAAATGAGAAGAGAGTGATATGAAATGGTAAAACCTTGTTTCCCTACTCTTCAGTCAATCAACAAACATTTATGAAGTACTTATAGTATGTCATGGTAAACACAGGGGAAACAAAGAAAAGGCTAGGGGAGGCGAGGCAGGGCAGGGCAGGGCAGGGCAGGGCAAGGCAAGGCAGAACACCTCCCTGTACTTCAATGAGCCCCAGGCTTGGAATCAGGAAGACCTGAGTTCAAAACCAGCCTCAGATACTCACTAGGTGTGTGTCCCTGGGAAAAGCTTTCTTTGCCTCAGTTTCCTCATCTGTAAAGTGGGAATAATAGACTCTACCTCAAAGGATCAACTGAGATAAGAAATATAGTGTTTCGCACAGTGTCTGGCACCTAGTAAATACTATATTAATGTCGTTCTATATTTACATTACAATCTAATTGAGAAAGCAACATGGGAAAAGCTACATACATACAAGACATAAACAGAGTATGTAAAAGTAGTCTGAAAGGGGAGACATTAGCACCTCTCCTAGAGTAGGGAACACTTAACTAACTTGGCTTTTTGATGACGTGAACCGTCTGTGGCATCTCAAAGGGTGCTTAGTCACTCTCTTAGCCTTGCTTTCCTCCACTGTACAATAGGGATACCATTACTTGTACTATCGCTATCCCAGGCTTTCTGCAAGGATCAAATGAGATACTGGATATTAAGCTCTGCCTAAGCTGGGAAGGGCTCTGTAAAAGTGAGTTATTATTATTCCTACCTTATCAGCAAAGGCCTAATGTTTCAAGTTTCTGAGAGGGCAGAGTCCAGTGTACCATAGGGCATGAATAGACTCACAGATATAGAGAAGGAAGGGACCCAAGAGGCCCTAGAGTGCAATCTTCTCAGTTTGAGAGCATTTAAAAAAAAAAAAAAGTAATAATGATAAGAAATTTTTCAGCTCAGATATGGCTAAGAACATCTTTTTTTGTTATGGAATTTAGATACTTAAGAGGCTGCAGAAATCCCTTATCCCTGGCCCTTGGCTGGCCTAGTTATCATGGAAAGCAACCTCAGGGCTGGGGTTGGAACTACCAGTTTGTTCGTCACGATGAAACCATTGAAGTAATCAACAGGATGTCAGAGATGGAACCAAGCAAAGTTAATCAGAGTCTGTGTACCCTAGATAACAGCCTGCAGTTTACTTTGTCCAAATTATTTATTTTGTCGTTTTTAAAAATTGAACTTTCCTTTTGCTGGCTCTACTTTCCACCTAAGTGGTTGAAGAAGCAAGGGAAAGAGCCGGTGGGGGTGGCGGGAGGGGCTTGGGAGGATCATCTCCTCAATATTCCGTTTATACCCCAAAGTAAACAAAAAAGCACAAAGCTTAGCCAGAGGTCTGAGGGGGGGGAGCATCACTATAAAAAACAGACAGTCTTCCCCTCACCTGGGGTGGGGAGTAGGGAGGGGAGTGGGGCAGGTTGGTCTGCTTCAACCCAAGGGAAATTAGAAAATCAAAAGCACTTTGGGAAGGCTAGCACTGGTGAAGCCAAGTTGGGTGAGGTCAGGGGGTGGTTTAGAACTATTGGGGCAAGATTGGGCTCATTTAATCTTAAAGTGAACCAGCAGAAAGACTCAAATAAAGTCATTTTATCTCTGTCTGTCTGTGTCTTTCTATCTCTTTGTGTCTCTCTGTCTTTTTCCTTGTTTCTCTCTGGATCTCTCTGTCTCTCTCTCTGTCTCTCTCCCTCTCTCTCCCTGTCTCTCTCCCTCTCTCTCTGTCCCTCTCCCTCCCTCTCTCTCTCTGTCTCTCTCTCTGTCTCTCTGTCTCTTTCTGTCTCTGTCTCTCTCTGTCTCTTTCTGTCTCTCTCTGTCTCTCTCTCTCTGTCTCTCTCTGTCTCTTTCTGTCTCTCTCTGTCTCTCTGTCTCTCTCTGTCTCTCTCTCTGCCTCTGTCTCTGTCTCTCTCTCTCTCTGTCTCTCTCTACTTCTCTATCTCTGTCTCTCTGTCTCTCTCTCTCTCTGTCTCTCTCTGTCTCTCTCTCTCCCTCTCCCTCTCTCTCTCCCTCTCCCTCTCCTTCTCCCTTCCCTAACCCAGACATCTGTTTCTGCTTTCTTGTACTGAAATAGGGGAGTCTACCACCTTTCTTAGTCACCCATCCTAGTCCCTCACATTTCTCAGGTAGAAAAGCCTTCTTGAAAACTGCCTCCAGTTGCTCCTTGTCCCTGTCATATCCACAGTTTACTTAGTCCTCAACAGAGATGGAGAATGGATTATTCACTTCAGGGAACGACTTCAGCTCCTCATTTTTGGCTGCCAATTTTTTAGCTATAGCTTGCCTTCTTTATCCTATTTCAGTCGAGGAAACGTCACTTGTTCTAAGGAAATGATGACAAGCGTCCCTCAGGATGAGTTTCCAAACCAGGCTTTTTAACCTGTCATATTGTAGGTCCCTCTGGGGGTCTACCAAGCCTGTAGTTTCTTCACAGAATAATGCTGTAAAATATAGAAAATAAAATGCACAGGACTACAAAAGAAATCAATAATAATGAAATACAGTATCAATTTTTTTAAAAAAAGTTCACAAACCCCAGGTTAAGAATTCCTGTATCTAGCCAGACTGTTTACCAAGGGAAAAAAAGAAACATAGCATTGTACTAAGACAGGAAGTGCTGGAATCAGGAAGAGCTGAATTCAAATCCAGCTTCAGATGGAGAGAAATGATTATTAATAACCAATGGTTTGGGGCGATCCAGAGTTCCCCCTTTTTCTATAATCCTCATTTCAAAGTTCAGTCTCTTGAAAGACATTACTGATGAGATTGAATTAACTCTCCTAAGGTCCCACCCAACCTTACAAGAAATTAATGTAAGGTGGGAAAGCCCACTGTGTTCTGCTCAGGTTTGGGTGGGGATAATTTTTTCATTAGATTGCCCAAAGATGGGGGAGGTCTGGAGGCAGAGATAGTCTCTTTTTCCTAGAGTGACATGATGTTACTTTCTCAGCCCCTCATTGGAGTGAGCCCATCTGTCACTGTAATATTCATTCTCTTATTAATTGTTGTTAGCCAATCAGAGTTGACTGTCACCTTTAGGAACACCCACTCTTCCAAGGGCATATAAACTGTGAGTCCACCACCATGAGAGGTCCTTGGACTTTGAGAGAGTTAACGGACCTCTTTTATTAGTGAAACGCTAGCATTCTTAATAAAATGACTAATTATCCATAAATTGTGTCTCTCAAACTTTTAAAATGTCACAAGGTGCTTACTAGATATGTGACCCTGGACAAGTCTCTTAACCTCTCTCTGTCTCAATTTTCTTGACTGTAAAATGGGAATAATAATGACATCACTTCCCAGAGTTATTGTGAAGATAAAATGAGATAAAATTATATAGTGCTTAGCATAGCACCTGATACATACATCATAGGTGCTTCTCTTCCATCCCAAGGCTGCATCCTGTCTGATAATGTACTTCCTCTCTTTCAAATACCAAGACCCACATGCAGTAGATGCAGCAATGAAGGAAGTTCTGTTCCAATAGCCTGGGAGAACAGAAAAAGGGAGGGACGAAAAGAAGGAAGGACTCCTATCTCTGGAATTCTCTTTCCTCAAGGGTCCAGGCAACCCAGGAAAGGGAAGGGCATGGCTCTTATCTGCCGAAATGGGACCCAGGTACCTGATACAGCCTAGCTGCCCACATTCCTACTTTTAGTTATCAAGTCCCTAGGAGTTTTGCTTCACTGAGAACTGGAGGGAGGTTATGGGCTCTGAGCCAGAGAAGGGAGAGGGATGGAATGCTCCCAGACTCATAGCTCCTAGGGTCAGGGCCCTCAAGACATAGGATAGTCCAGTCCTGGTGGTGCTCTGAGAATGTCTTCAGCCTGACTAGTTGCGTTGGGTGAGAGATGAGGACCACTCACATCAACTTACCCCAGCATAGGACAGGACATGAACTCAAGGACTCTTCTTTTAAGAGACCTACAGCTCAACCTAATTTGAGGCACAGTAAAGAGTCAGGAATCTAACTCTGAGTAGACCTGCCTAACGCAGACCAACACGGAGCAAGGGGGAAGGAGAGGGGCTTGGTGGGGGAACTTAGGGCATGGGATCAGAGGATCCCAGGAGGGAAAGGGGCTTTGGAAATCTTCCAGTCCACCCCACTCCCATTTTACAGACAAAGCCCCTTGCAGCTTTAAAACTATGATTCTACAATCTTAGGAATCTGGTGGTATTGTAGGTAGTGGGTAAGAGGATCAGGATTTGGAAATAAATCATCTGACTCTGAATCCAGATTTGGATTGTAAAGCCATGTTAGAATGAAGGGGAATAGTGGGGAAAAAGGAGCTACTCCAATACCAGTCCCACAGTCTTTCTTCCCTTTCACACTACACCCATTATCCCCTTCCCCAATCCTTTTGATTACTAAGTGGGTAACCCAAGTCAAATCACTAAACGTCCCTAATTCTCCATTTTTTCAGCTATAAACTGTAGTAGCAACTTCATAAGACTGTGGTAAAGATCCATCCAGTTAATATATATAGTAAGCATGCTGTATGTATCTTCTGCTCTGGCTCCTCCTTCATTGGGCACCAGCCCAAGTCACTGTCTCCTGGTCAGTGAGGAATATAGAACTTAAAGAGTCAGAAGTGGGAAGATGAGAATTATCATAGGGGACTATCCAATGAAGTCTCAGTCCTTGGAGCAGGATTGCTCAATATGGAGATTTCAAGAGATCCATGAACTTGGAAGGGAAACAATTAAATCTTTATTTTTACTAACTTCTAGATAAAATTGAGCATTTCCTTCTATCTGAATTTTTTAAAATTGTTCTGCAAAGGGGTCAGTAGACTTCACCAGATTGCCAAGGAGTTCCATGACACAAAAAAAGGTTAAGAACCTCTGCCCTGGATTGTGCTAAAATATACCTTAACCCAACTCATAACTCTCTTACCTACACTTCATACTCTAAGGACTGTACTCTCATTATCCAGTTCCCTATTACAGAAGGAAGAAGGGGACAGGAAAACCCAGCCTGCTTTGGTTCACAGCCTTCTGATTAGTAAACCACTAGTAAATTTCTAGACATGGACAATTCTTTCTCCTGACAGTCTCCAGACAGAAAAGGCCAAGAGGCAGGAGAGAGGATGGGGGGCTGAGGGATACATACACCGAGCATATAAATGGGCAGGTTGCTACAGCACTCACTCTTCCAGGCACAGAATAATGATGATGATGACAGTAATGATAGCTTGTATTTATATTGCACATGTCCTCTGAAGACCTCAAACCCCTTTCAGCTGGATGATCTCAGTCATTTCCACAACAGCCCAGTGCATTAGGGAAAGTCAGGGCTTATTATAAACATTACCCCCACTCTCAATTCACTGCATCCCCAACTTTTGTGTTTTTGTTCTCTCTCTCTCTCTCTCTCTCTCTCTCTCTCTCTCTCTCTCTCTCTCTCTCTCTTTCTCTTCCACCTCCCAATTCTCTCTTTCTTTTTGCAAGTAAAGAAACTAAGACCTAGAAAGGTTAATACATTTATTCCAGGTCACACACACATTGAGCTAGGATTTGTGCCTCTGACTTTTCAGTCATGATTCCGAATCTCCTTACACTTAAGATGCCCTAGTGACTCCCCCAACTATAAATTAAGCCCTTTTGAAAACTGTGTTCCCTCTTTGAGGTCACCTTGAATATCCCTCCACACACACACACCCAGTGAAGGTGTAGAAATAGTGTCCTCAGCACCTGAAAGAATGTACATGAATCTTGAGGACATATGTTATTGCCAGTGAGTGGCTCCAACTCAGGGACAATCTGATAAATTAAGTCCAGTCTAATGTGGAAATGGTTAGGTACAATCTTTAGCCAGCAAAGAACCAGTACCCTTGGGCCCCAAAAAAAGGGCAAATGTGGGAGGATGACATACATCAAGAATGCCCAGGTGCCTGTAAAAGGATTATTACCAAGTAATAGTAGATGATGATAATTAATTATCTTCCATTAAGGAGACAGTCCCTGGAGCTAGAGCATCAAAGCAGATGTTTTCACTGAGTTGGCAAATCCCTCAGCTCTGGTACTGACTTACTTACTCCTCATTCAATGACCCCTGTCTTTCTTTGTGTCAGCTTCTGCCTTCGTCTGCCTGTGTATGTGAGGGGGAGGGACTCTCTTCTTCTTCCTCTTCCTCCTCCCCCATTCCTCAAAGTTTGTGGTTGGGATCTTGATTTTTGAAACTTGTCCCCACATCCTATCTCTCTTTCCTCTCCCATCTTCCCCAAAACGAAGTACAGTCAAATCATTGTTACTTTACACCAGCCCCTAACTGGCAAGGTGTTTTCAGTTCACACAGAAAAGTGAATTGAAGTTTGCCATCTTCTCTTGAGGCATGAACTTGAAATGAGATAGAAAAACTTGATGGTTATCAAGAATGACAGACCCAAGTGTATAAAGAATGGGAGAAAAAGTAGGATGTGCCCAGGAGTCCTGGCACAAATTCAGGGGACACAATATTTGACCTTTAAAGCCCTTCCAGGCCCATCATTTGATGAAGTAATCTTGATTTTTGTATATTAAACTTTCTCCACTGTACCAAAGTAACCCTCTTTTGACTAGGGACTTTGATTTCCAATACACTCTCCAGAATTTAACTCCCACAAGGTTTTAGAAGCTAAGGACCCTAGAGTTGTTTTAATGTTTGCTACTTTCTCCCAGGGATGAATATGGGACACATGGGTATTTAGGTACATTGAACTTTTCTAGGTGAATATAAGGGAATGGTGGAGCCAGCAGCCTAGGAAAGTAGGAAATACAATAGGAAGACCTATCTAGCCTGGTCAACAAGGGAATATGGGGAAGAATGAGATGAGGTGGGTTAAAGGTTCAAGTCTACGCAAGTGTTTTAGCAGCAAGAGAGAATGGCAGATTAATATTAAAGTATCGACTATGTGAGTGATATAAAGGAAATGGGGGAGGGGGACTAAGCGCCTAAATTATTCATTCCAATTCTGAGGCTAAAGCCATCAAACCAAAGTGTTTCTTTCCATTGAGGAGGGAAGAAGTGAGATGATGGCTATTTCTGAAATATGTCTGCTGCGTATATTATATCCATTTTAAACTAGCCCTGTTAAACAGGGTCCTGACATAAGGATGCTTCCTCCAATGGGAGGAAGATGGCAACGGAATAGGAAAAGGGGAAGGAGAAAGGAATGAGTCTAATGATTTTATTGGATAATCACTGAGGAATGCTGCCAAATCCTCAACTAACAAGAGACTCTGAAATGCCACCCATGAGAGGGAGGAGTCAAGGAAAAAGTCAAAGCAGTTGCTATAAAAGCTTCGGCTTCAGAATCTCAGACCAGAACCCCACTAATACCCCAGAATATCTTCTGGTGTTGGGTAGAATGTATGACAGCAAAGGATGGACAGACCACACCCTGGTCATTATTACTGAAGAGGTCCAAATGTGTGCCCATACCATCCTCCTCCCTACAATCATCTAGCAAAGTATCACTTCCTCTTCTGTCCAATGAGAATCAATTGTTGGTGTTGATGTTTGTCCTTTGTTCTCAAAGAGGACCATTGACATGGGGAGGGTGATGTCTTCAATAGAAAAACCACATAGATGATCTCATCAGTAGGTCCAGGGCTTGGCATCTTAGGTGAGCTGACCTCCTACAGAAACTTGCTAAAGTATTAAAGTTACACCATGATGAGTAAATAATGGATGACACTACAACTAGTGAAATTCAGTCTTATATCTTCCTTTATCTAGACAGTGTGGTGGAGTAGAAAGAATGCTAGACTTGGAATCACTATAGACCTGGGTTCAAGTTAAGTCTGCTACATCTAGGTCAAGTTCCCTTATTGTAAAGATGAAGACACTGAGACCCAGATAGGTTAAGTGACTTGGTTAAGGTCATACTTGACCAATACTCTGCTAGTACAAAGCAGAACTAGGAATACCTTCCAGCAAAGAGAAAAATCAAAGATGTAGTTGATGATCCACAAGGAGCAAGAGTCTCCAAGAGTTCCGGGAAAAGAGAGAGTGAAGAATTACAGCAAGCTTTGAATAACTAACTTCTTTCCATTAATTTCCTCATTAACCTAAAAGCCTTACAAGAAGGGGAAAGCTGTGCCACATGGCATGAAGCATCCCACTAGATTCTTTGTGTAGATACCAATCCCTAAATCTCCCTATCCTCTGAATCAGAAAGATCAATCTTTCTTAATCCAAATGCGTTCTCTCATCTCAGGGGACATTGGAGATGGCTTCAGATCAGCAGCACTGACCTGACTCAAAGTACCAGTTTCTATTTTGTTTGTCATCTAATCTGAATGGTGCCCGGTGGTTTCCTGGAGAGGTATCTCAGCATAGCAGAAAGATGAGTGGGGTTGTGTCCTAGTTTTGCCACTTTTTAGATTGTGACCTTAAAAAAGCCATTTAGAATCTTGAGATTAGAAATAAAAGGAAACTTACCTCTGATATTTAGTACCTGTGTGACCTTGGATGAGCCACCAACTTCCCTAGACCTCAGTTTACTCATCTGTAAAATGAAAAGGTTGTGGACTAAAAGGTCTGTGAGGTTGCTTTCAGTTTCACAGCTATGATTCTAGATTCTAGAGACCTTGATTTCATACATAAAGACACTGAGGAGAGTAGCATGGGTAGGGAGCTGGAAGGCAGCTTGGGGGTCACCTAGACTAACCCTATCATTTTATATTTGAGGGAACTGAAGTCAGGAGATGTGAAGTAACTTGCTCAGGGATAATCTGAATATGAACACCTTCATGGAGTCTCCAAATTCAATTTTTAACTTCAACTCTTTTTTTTAAAACTATATCACCCTGGTGTTTATGGTCCATCCAAGATCACAAGGGAAGTGTCACCAGTGTTATTCAGAGCTAGATCTTTTGACTTCTAGTTAATTCATTTATCTCACATTTACTTGAATTATTATCCAACTGTGTTCAACTCTTCACGACTCCATTTGGGGTTTTTTTGGCAAAACAGTTTGCCATTTCCTTCTCCAGCTGATTTTACTGATGAGAAAACCGAGTTACTCAGGGTTAAGTGACTTGCCCAAGGTCACACAAATAGTTAATGTGTGCAGTCTTCCTAACTCCAGGCCTGGTGCTTTATTCACTGTGCCACCTGGCTGCCCTAACTTCCTACATAGGATGGTTGAGAGAATTAAACATGTTAATGATTGGAAAGAGATGAGCCAGTATAAGCTATTAAGTGTTTTAATCTCTCAGGGAAAGCCTTGAAGCAGGGATTCTGTCAGCACTGGGTCCATCCCAGGTGTGCCATTTTTATATCAGGACTACCTCCCTGACACTTCTTAGGGCAGAGACCAAGAGGCCCAGCTCAGATGGAGTCTGAGCTCCTGTTTATTACCTCCTTGGAAATCAAAGATTCCTTTCTAGAGGACGCCTCTTTTTCCTTGTAATGTGAGCCTCCTGCCAGTCATTCCTCAAGCCCTCCCGGTCATTCATCAACTTGACTGCTGTCAGCCTAAATCTGGGGCCCTTCCCACTCATGCTGATAGTGGGGAGGCCTTGGTATTTGTTGCCACCTCCTGATGACAGATGAATTCTCACCTTCAACCTCATAACACTGCCAACAGAGGGATTTAAATTTAGCTAGAGCCTATAGGGGAGACATACGTAGCTTGATGCAAATCCCCAGCCACCACCCCTAACCCCAGAGGAGAACATGCAGAGAACTCATGGGATGGGGGCTGGAGAGAAGGTCTTCAATTTTAGACTGAAGCTTTGCCAAGAGTTTTCTAAGCCATAAGGCTGCTAGAATCCCAGTTGGTCTACATAATTGGCATGGGCCTCACCCCTGTTTCCTGTTACCCCTCCTCACCATCCTCATCTCCCCCATTTCCCCCCCTCTCATTGAGGGAGATCCCCAGCATCGGCCTGTATCCAACACACTCAGGGCCCCATAAAAAGGGAACCCAGGGAACATAAAAAGGAGAAGCAGAGCTTATTAAAGTCTCTTTAGGCTGGCTGCTTGGATTCTTTTAAGTCCCCAGCTTGATTTCTTTTGAGGCCCTGGGTACGTGCTGATTTGCATGGCTGGTTTAGCGGGTGGGAAAAGGAGGTAAGAGAAAGCCTTGCCCTAGCTGAATAAAAAAGCCTTTGTGAATTAGGGAGCTGCCATGAAGGCTGCTGCCTGTGTCAGGCAATCTACAGAGAAAGTTTGATTTTTCTGAGGAAAAACAAGGAAATACAGGAAACCTCTGTCTTCCCCAATCTCCTCTCCATCCTCCCCCCACCCCACACACACACCACATAACTTTGTTCAAGGGCTGCTAAATTATGCTTTGTTACTACATCAGCTTCCAGAGTCCTGTGACTTGGGTAACACTTTGGTTAAAATAAAGTTTGAACCCCGGAGTGTTAAGAAAAATGTGTAAGCTCATCTCAAGTAGCTCATTTCCCTATCCACTGTTGAAAAAATAAGCTCAACTCATCCAATGAGGGGGCTGGGCATAATGAACTCTTTCAATTTCTTCTCACAAACCAGAGTTTCAGCCTGTTTTGAGCTGTCCTATCCTGTCCCAAAGGACCCAAGGGGAGTCCAGGGCACAAAGAATATTTCCAAGATAGTCAAGTCCTGGAAAAAATAATAGTGATAGTAGAGAAAGAGGAAAATGGTGGGAAAAGCAAACACCCAAGTAGATTGATCCAAAACCTTTCGACAATGTTTTAAACAGTCTGTGCACCAGGTGTGTGGCAAATATATTATTTCCTGCTCTGAACAAGATGCAGTGCTAGGTACTTGAGAAACAAGCAGTCCCTGTTCTTGAGAAGGTTAAAGTTTTCATTAACTCACAAGTTTTCCTTTGCACCTTCCTTTCATTGCTATCTTCTTAATGATAACATTTTTTACATATTTTCTAGGCAGATGATTTGGCAAAAAAAAAAAAAAGGATCATTTGGCTCATACAAATTTACATAATCCTTGTTCTCTTTTCCCAACATCCCCTCCTTTCCATGACATCCACTTTCTTTTTTGTCCCCTTCCTTTGTCCCTTCCCTTCCTCAAACAACTCACTGTCCCACTGCCATCTGGGGCCCTTGACCAGAAAGGAATCAAGCATTTCTAGAGACCTGAGAGACTACGTAAACTTTTTATGCATTTCCATGGGTCACAGTAGGGAGTAGTAGTAACTTTGAGGAACTAGAAACTCCACTTACAGGTGTAGTAACCCAAGAATTTGTAGTAGTCTGGTCATTCAATATTGTCCATTTCAGCCACGCATACATTAAAAGGAAAGGGGGCTTACAAAGGTGGGGATCACAGTCTCCCAAGGAGATGAGGTCCTACAGGTCCCAGCTGATATCTCTTTAAATAAAGCTTATGACCAGTTGAACTATGCTAGGTGGGCAGCTATGGTAGACAAATATGCTGACTTCTTTACTGTTATTGAATTGCTTTTAGGTCCTGCCTCCTGATAATTTACACAGTTATTTAAACCAATTCTCAGTGCTCTCTCTTCCCTTCTATCTACCTCTGGAAACTGTGCACTTGAATATTTGGCATCCTTCTTTGAGAGGCAACATGGTCTAGTGGAAACAGTAAGAGGGTATTGAATATAGAGAGACTAATGTGGACAAAAAAAAGAGAAGCAGGAAACAAGGGTTGTGTTTAGGGAATGGCTAGATAATCCAGTAGGATGGATTAAAGATAAAAAGAGCATGTAGGCAGGGAAAATAGTTGGGAAATATTGGAAGGAGGGGGCATGAACTACAGGAGTAGTAATTGGAATGAAAAGTTAGGGGGACAGAGTCAAGAGATCTGGGACCAAAGAATTGATGGCCTTTGACACCTGGACATAAGGAGTGATGAAGGAAAAAGTGACATATCACTCCAGTTTTTGAACTTGGATCCCTGGAAAAAATGCTGATGTCACCAACTGATACAGGGAAATTAGATACAAAACCAGTGGAGGAGGGAAGTTAATGAGATCAGTTCTGGATGTTGAATTTTAGTTGCCATTGAGACACAGAGGAGATGATCAACAGATTGCTATAAAGGTGAGACTAGAGTTCAGAGGCTGGGGTTAAGAAAAGCTCGTCATCATAAAGTGTTATAACAATAATTTTAAGCATACTAAAGAGTAAAAGTTGCATCTGGCAGTTTTTATTTGGAAGTACTTGATAAAGACTATTTAAGGAGAAGATGATGATAGACTTATCTACTCCTTGTTCTCTTTTCTTTTCCCTACTCTAGAATCCATATCTGGAAATTAAATCTATAATTTGAAGGTGACTGTCTAAAGTATAAAGGGATTTTTGTTTTCTGGTAGTATTTACCATGAAAGTTGCATTTCCATTTTCAGGAAAATAAATGGCATTGTCTTTGCTTCTGAATCTCATGGTCCACGTAATCCTTTGGCTAGAAGAGAGTCAATTTTACCTTCAATGACTTCCCTCCAGCTTATCAAATCCAGCTCCTAGCATCCTCATTTAGACACAGCATTGCATTAGAGCCAAAAAGACCTAGGATCAAATCCCACCTCTGAAACTTCCTAGCTTTGTGACCCTGGCAAGTCATTTAACTCTTTGAACCTCAGTTTCCTTATCTATAAAATGAGGAAGTTGAACCAGATGACCTCTAGGGTCTTTTCCAGGATACTAGTGAGAAGTGCTGATTTGTTTTATTTGATCCCAAAGGGTAATGAATTTCAGGTAGGAAAAGGTCAGTTTAGGCTGATAAGGAGGGGGAATGTGAATAATGAGAGCTGCCTGAAGGTGCAGTGGCCTGCTTGCAGAGGCAGTGAGTTCCCCTTCCTTGGAGGTTTTCAGATGGCACCTGGTCATGCAGGTATGTTATAGTATGATTCCTCTCCCAGAAAGTCATCCAGGTCCCATCCAGCTCTTAGATTCTGTGATTTCAAACAAATTCTAGTTCAATACAATCTGCTACATCTTGATTCTCAATTGTCAAGACTTTGGGCATTCCTTAGTCCTTCCAAAGTATTCCACGAAATTGTGCCATTAAAGGCAGGAGATTGCATTCAAGACTCTGAGGGGTCCTTCAATGAAGGATAATGATCAGATGCTATCGATTTTTCTTGAGGACATTGAACTGATTTAGTGGCATCAGGCAAGATGGAAGTTAGACAGATAGGAAAACATGCCTGGGATAATGATTGTTTGGTACTGGAATGCGTCACAAAGGGAAGGTGAGGAATTTCCTTCTCTGGAGACTATTTTTTAATAGAGCAGTCATGCTTTGGTCTGGGTTGATTTTGGCATAGTCTTGCTTTGAAGCAGGAGCATGAACTAAATGACCTTTTGGCCTTCCCTCTAATTCAAGGTTTCTATGAACACATAAGAGACTTTTTGTTGGAAACCAATTCAAATTTTGAATATGATCCCTTGCCACATAATAGTATATAAAGAGGAGAGGAAGGAAGGAGATATGAGATTTGATATTCATTTGTCCATGGTGATTTTACTGGCTAACAAGTTTCAGTGTTTTAAAATTTGTTTCCCACGGAAGATTTATAAGCTAATGACAGAGGAAATCCTCAGACAACTTCCAAACTCATGTTAACTCTCTCCAACTATTGACAATCCTTTACAGCTGTCATGGAAAAAGGACCAACAATTTTGCCACATGAAAAATATCCTAGAAGGATTACGTGACGGCCAGGCTTAACCTTGCACTAATCTGTAAAGCGAAGGTAATATTCCCCTGAATCTTGGAGCCTGGAAGACACTTGAGAGAGCAAATACATGACAGTGATCAGATAACATCAACCTGGTGTGATGGAAAGAAGACTGAGGTAGGAATCAAGAAGGCTCGAGGTCTTATAGCAAAGGTTGCATAATCTCTTGTTGAATATGCCTCGGATGACACTTTCATTCACTTATGAGTTGTATCCATGACCTCTGAGGCTCCCTCCAGCTCTGACATTCTGTGATTATCTAACCCAGTTCCAGTTTCATTAAATAACAGAGATCTCAAGAAAATCACTTCACTTATGACTCAGCTTCGTCATTTTCAAACCAAGAATAGTAATAGTTTCCATCCCTATATCACAAGATGTTTAGACCCAATCAGTAAATCAAAATAAAAACTTATTTAAGCATGTTTTTATGTGCCAGGCACTATGTGAAGCAGTGGAGACACCAATACAAAAAATAAGCAATTCTTGCCTTTATGGAGTTTATATTCTATAGATGGCAGGTATGCTAAATATAAAATGTTCTCTTTCCCTCCCTGGACATTATTTGATATTCTAGATATCTTCATATACTTATCTTCTGTTCTGAATTATTCTTATTTTTCTATGTACTCTATTACATTACCCTAAGAGATTATAATCCCTTGGAGGAAAAAAAAAAAGGAAATTTTTAAACACAAAGCACAATAAATATTTGTTGAAATGACTACAGACCATATGCAAATGCTAATTATCAGTATTACTATTATTATCTATTATTCAAAGGGGCACTTCCTGAGAAATGAGGGTATGTTCAGTCAGTCATTTAAATATTCCCCTCAGTTTGGCATATAGAACCAGCATAACTAGGAAATGTAGAATTTCTTAGACTAGGCCATGATTGAGGAGGGATTCACAGAAACATAGAATACCAGAGTTTTGCCAGAATTGTCATGGACTTTGGAGATCATTTAGGTTAATACTTCCATTTTACAGATGGGGAAACTGAGGCAGAAGAAATCAGGTAGAAAGAGCAAATTTGGAGTCAAGAGACATGGGTTTAAGCTTCTGAGATTTGTTCATGTAAGCAAGTCACCTCTCTTTCCAAAGTCTCCTTTCTCAACTCTACAAATGACAGGGTATATTGATTATCTATTTTAAATTTTTTTTTCAATTATCAAGTACTAATTTTGTTTCCTCCAACTTCTCCCCATCCACTGGGGATGAAAAAGAAAAGAAGACAAGGAAAACTGAAACCCTTGTATTTCAATGGCTTCCTCTCTTTCCTGAGCAGTTTCCAAGGAAGAAACAGCTACTACTTCTCTCAGGCTCCTGTTATAGATTGTGGAGCAGAAGGATGGATAGATCTTTTCTAGCTCAAGGATTCTACTGTTTTAAAATGTTACATCCAGCCTTCTCTACCCATCATTATCCCTATGTATGGAGCCTTTCCAAAATAGTTGATCAAGTTCACAGCACATTAGCAGAGTTTGTACATGATCTTCTGCCCAGGAGAGTGCATCTAGAACCACAGGATGTCAGAGCTCGAAGAGATCCTAAAGATCATCTACTCCAATGCCCTCATTTTACCAAAGAATAAACTGAGACCCAGAGATGGAAAGTGACTTGCCTATGTTGTCAGTGGGCTATACATCTTTAGGTCATCACGAAGCCCAAATGAGATCATACATTTCAAACCATTTGAATCAAAAGTGTTTGTTATACATGCGGGACCATGGTGGTATTACTTCCTTGGTCTCTCACCAGTGAGCCCTATGACTCGCCTCTTTATGAGTGCTTCTAGAACTATTTTCTCTCTACTTTTGTCCCATAATGAAGGACTCTATTTTTCACCTGAAAAAAATACTCAAAAATCAAGAGGAAATGTGTGATAATGTCTTTCTTGCACCAAGCAATATGATGAAGATGAAAAGAGTGGGGAAAAGTCAGCCAAGTATCCAGATGTTTCCAGAAATCCAGCTGTGGAGCATCAAAGACTAAACAATTTCCCTAAAATTTTTGATCTTCTCTGGGAGTGTGGGGTCATGAACACTGCTTCAGCAACAGTCTCCCTTCACA
Organism: Notamacropus eugenii; assembly: GCF_028372415.1. NCBI lineage: Eukaryota > Metazoa > Chordata > Mammalia > Diprotodontia > Macropodidae > Notamacropus > Notamacropus eugenii. The sequence continues at coordinate 316,058,122 of NC_092877.1, forward strand.
GGCAGCACCCCCTCCCACGTGGTTGGGAAGTGATATAAAGATGTGTGATTCTATAGGCATATATTGGTCTGGGCGTTTAGGTGACTCAGCATGTGACAGTGTGTGCATAATTAATCAGTAATCACAACTCTCTCAAAAGCAGCCTGAGAAACACATCAGCAATTGTGCTCTGACCACGTGTTTCCCATCAATGATAACTTTTTTTAAAGATTCACACATCTCGAAACAGTATGATCAATAGAATAGAAATGTGTGTTTCAATGTGCTTGTGTTTTGCATATGTTTTGTGTAAAAAAGTTGAATATGCAACTCATTTGTACACAGACAGTATACAAATGATAGCTAATAAGAGACTTCCAGTGATTCACTGATCATCTTTCATGAGGACAAACCAAAATAAGGACGAGTCCCTCTTCCACCTTGACTGAGATCACTGAAACCAGATCCTAGAACCCAGGTGTGGTGAGAAGCTAGAGAAAGAAATGGAGGAATGATCTTCAAGCAGCTTACAGCCTAACAGATGATGACGCCTGATAACACTTGAAAAAACATTCAAGCAAAAGAAACATCTAAACAAGTTAGCAGCTGTACAAAATTCTTTCAATAGATGGGGATTAAGAGGTTTCTTGAATGATTCACATAGTTAAAGTTAGGTTTATGAGTTCATGATTTTCTCCAGGTACCCAGAGCCATAACTAGGGTTGGGTGACCAGTATTTAATCCCAGGGAACAGATACTACGGTTTCTGTCACCCCTTACATGGTGATATCTGTTACCTCTCAGCATTTCAAGCCAATTCCTGGAGGAAGGAAAGTTTCTAGTTGCTGTTCTGCATAAGCCCTCTGACTTAACAACAATAATAACGCCTATTATTTATATACGGCTTCAAATTTTATACAGCACTTTATACACATGATCTCATTTGATCCTCACAATATGCCTGTGAGATGTGTTATTATCATATCTATTTTACAGATGAGGAAACTGAGGCTAAGAGTGGTTAACTGGTTTGCTCAGGATTACACAAGCAGTGAGCGTCTGAGACATGAATTTGTCTCAGGTCTTCTTGCCTTCTAAAAATCAATCCAATAAAACACTTAGCTCCCTTCTCAGATGTCAGGGGCACTACCATTCATCTAGTCTTCTGTGCTCACTGTGTTGAGGGTTTTTTTTTTAGACTCTGTCATCCTCTTCACCTCTACATCCTATGGGCCACCAAGGTCTATCCATTCTATCTCTTTCTACTTGGAAAGAAGACCTCATTACCACCACCTGATCTAATGCAATAGCCTCTCAACAGGTTTCTCTGATGCCAGTCAGTTCCTTCTCTTCCATCCCAATTTCATACCACTGGTAAGAATATTCAGTTACACATAGATCTGCTTATGCCATTCCACTGCTCAAAAATCTTCAATAGCTCCCTATTGCTTACTAAATACATTTCAAGGTCCTTCACATGTCATTGAATGCCCTCAACCTTTTTGGCCTCATATCAAAACTCAAATGCCACCCTCTCCTTGAAGCTTTTCCTGATCTTTACTGTCAGTAATAATCTCCTCCCCTAGTCCTTACATGGCACTATGTTCTCACCTCCTTAGTGCATCATGTACCATTTTGTATTTTGGCAATGTACCTCAACTGAGCTGTAGGACCACTTAGAGTAGTAAAGAACTCTCTTACTGAACTGTGTGTCACCCTCAGGTTCCAGCATTCTACTATATTAGATGCGTGTGGTATTGTTGCGGTGTTTTGTTTATGTGTAGTGTAATTGAACTTTGAAGAAGTTTCCTGGAGTTAAGTTCAGATCAATTTTCTAGGAGGAGAAATAGAATTCAGAATAGAGTAGTCCAGAAAATACTCAATGAGAAAGCAAAAAAACTTGACTGTATAGTTTCCTAAAGATTTCTTCTCTCGGGGGCGGAGCCAAGATGGCGGAGTAGAAAGACGCACATACACTACCTCCGAACCCACAGCCCATAGAATATCTGTAAAAAAGAACTGCCGGTGAATTCTGGAGTAGCAGAGGCCACAGAACGGTGGAGCAGAGGAGATTTCTGTTCCAGAGAGCCCACAAACCTCTCGCAAAAGGTCCATCGCGCTGTGGACGTGGAGCCGAGCCCAGCCCTGCATTGGCCGCGAGGCGCCGAGAGGACCAGATCCGAGCAGGCTTCGGGGACGGAATCTCCAGCAGCTGCGCGGGTCCCTCCATGCACAGGTGATGGGGGTCAGTGAGAGCGTCTCTTTGGTGGGTCGAGAGGGGAGTGGGGTGCCTCCATAACTCAGGCTCCCTCAGGAGGCAGCAGCGGAGGCAGCGGCAGACCAGAGCTCCTGCAGGAGCCTGGATCCATTGTTGAAGGACTCTGCATAAACCCCTGAGGGAACTGAGCCCGAGAGGCGGCCCTGCTCCCACCTGAGCACCTGAACTTGATCTCACACTGAATAGCAGCCCTGCCCCCACCCAAAGCCCTGAGGCTGGGAAGCAGCATTTGAATCTCAGACCCCAAGTGCTGGCTGGGAGGATCTGGAGGCGAAGTGGGTGTGAAGAGAATATTCAGAAGTCAAGTCACTGGCTGGGAAAATGCCCAGAAAAGGGAAAAGAAATAAGACTATAGAAGGTTACTTTCTTGGTGAACAGGTATTCCCTCCCTTCCTTTCTGATGAGGAAGATCAGTGCTTACCATCAGGGAAAGACACAGAAGTCAAGGCTTCTGTATCCCAGCCCACTCAATGGGCTCAGGCCATGGAAGAGCTCAAAAAGAATTTTGAAAATCAAGTTAGAGAGGTGGAGGAAAAACTGGGAAGAGCAATGAGAGACATGCAGGCAAAGCATGCAAAACAAGTAAACACCCTGCTAAAGGAGACCCAAAAAAATGCTGAAGAAAATAACACCTTGAAAAATATGCTAACTTAATTGGCAAAAGAGGTTCAAAAACCAAAGAGGAGAAGAATGCTTTCAAAAGCAGAATTAGCCAAATGGAAAAGGAGGTTCAAAAGCTCACTGAAGAAAATAGTTCTTTCAAAATTAGAATGGAACAGATGGAGGCTAATGACTTTATGAGAAACCAAGAAATCACAAAACAAAACTAAAGGAATGAAAAAATGGAAGATAATGTGAAATATCTCATTGGAAAAACAACTGACCTGGAAAATAGATCCAAGAGAGACAATTTAAAAATTATGGGACTACCTGAAAGCCATAATCAAAAAAAGAGCCTAGACATCATCTTTCATGAAATTATCAAGGAAAACTGCCCTGAGATTCTAGAACCAGAGGGCAAAATAAATATTCAAGGAATCCACAGCCTGAAAGAGATCCAAAAAGAGAAACTCCTAGGAACATTGTGGCCAAATTCCAGAGTTCCCAGGTCAAGGAGAAAATATTTCAAGCAGCTAGAAAGAAACAATTCAAGTATTGTGGAAATGCAATCAAGATAACACAAGATCTAGCAGCTTCTACATTAAGGGATCGAAGGGCGTGGAATAGGATATTCCAGAAGTCAAAGGAACTAGGACTAAAACCAAGAATCACCTACCCAGCAAAACTGAGTATAATACTTCAGGAGAAAAATTGGTCTTTCAATGAAATAGAGGACTTTCAAGCATTCTTGATGAAAAGACCAGAGCTGAAAAGAAAATTTGACTTTCAAACACAAGAATGAAGAGAAGCATGAAAAGGTGAACAGCAAAGAGAAGTCATAAGGGACTCAGAAAAGTTGAACTATTTACATTCCTACATGGAAAGACAATATTTGTAACTCTTGAAACTGTTCAGTATCTGGGTACTGGGTGGGATTACACACACACACATGCACACACACACGCACACACACATAGAAACAGAGAGCACAGAGTCAATTGAAGAGGATGGGATCATATCTTAAAAAAATGAAATCAAGCAGTGAGAGAGAAATATATTGGGAGGAGAAAGGGAGAAATGGAATGGGGCAAATTATCTCTCATAAAAGAGGCAAGCAAAAGACTTTTTAGTGGAGGGAAAAAGAGGGGAGGTGAGAGAAAAACATGAAGTTTACTCTTATCACATTCCACTAAAGGAAGGAATAAAATGCACACTCATTTTGGTATGAAAACCTATCTTACAATACAGGAAAGTGGGGGATAAGGGGATAAGCAGGGTCGGGGGGATGATGGAAGGGAGGGCATGAGGAGGAGGGAGCAATTTGAGGTTGACACTCATGGGGAGGGACAGGATCGAAAGAGAGAATAGAAGTAATGGGGGTCAGGATAGGATGGAGGGAAATATAGTTAGTTTTATACAACATGACCACTATGGAAGTCATTTGCAAAACTACACAGATTTGGCCTATATTGAATTGCTTGCCTTCCAAAGGGAAGGGGTGGGGAGGGAGGGAGGAAAAGAAGTTAGAACTCAAAGTTTTAGGAACAACTGTCGAGTACTGTTCTTGCCACTAGGAAATAAGAAATACAGGTAAAGGGGTATAGAAAGTTATCTGGCCCTATAGGACAAAAGAGAAGATGGAGACAAGGGCAGAGAGGGAGGATAGAAGAGAGAACAGATTGGTGATGGGGGCAATTAGAATGCTCAGTGTTTTGGAGTGGGGGGAGGGGACAAAAGGGGAGAAAATTTGGAACCCAAAATTTTGTTAAAATCAATGTTAAAAGTTAAATAAATAAATTTAAAAAAATAAAAAAAAGATTTCTTCTCTCTCTCTCCCTCTCTCTCTCTCTCGTATACATATATATATGTATGTATGTGTGTCTACACACATACATATATATGTACATATACATATATATGCCTTTGGAACAGCAACCTTACTGAACCTAATCATAACTTGGCTATTAAAGTCAGAACTCACTAAAATGACCTTGCCTATTTTCTCACTCCCTCCACCCTCAGGATCCTCTACTACCCTACTTAACTCCAAATATCCAGGATTCTTGGGGCTACCACACCCTCCTCCCATACTCAACCTCTCTAGACACTAAGACATCTGATTAACTCATTCATACCAAAGTATTGGAGATTGAATGCCTCATGCTTCCCAGAGACATTTATGTTTTTAAAGAATATTGAGAGGGGAAAGGTCATCTAAAGGAATAAATGAATTTCTGATGGTGAAGATATAGACAATGGTTCCTGGGCAAGAGAGATATTTTAGCCAATTGAGACTTTCTAGTTCATCTCAGATCATTCCATGAGCTGTGGGAGAAAAAGCACAGGAAAGTGGAGCCTGGAACTTAGATCTGGCTCTGTCACAGTCTAGTAATGTGACCTTGGACAAGTCCCTTCATTTTTATGAATATCAGTTTGTCCCCTATAAAACCAAGCTCCTTCTAGGTCTATAATTCTAGGTTGTATGATTCTCCACCTATGTATTATATTGACTGATGAAGATCATGGGATTTCCTTCCAAAAATATTAGTCCAAAAAAATTAGTTTCTTTCACTAGCCAGGACCCCAGACAAATTTTCCTGAATTTCTGTCATTCAAATATCAAGTTTCGCACTTTCCCTTTTCTTGACTTATAAAAAAGTTAATCAAATGGGCTATAAACAGTGCCTAAAGCTATATTTACCACTGTGACTAACCCAATTTTGACTTGATCTAGGGTCATTCCTCCCCTCCATCCCAAGGATGTAACTAAGACTTGACCACCAACAACCACATCTCAATAACTGTATTAGTCCTGGGCACTATGCTTGAAGACGGACTTTGACAAACTGGACTGGATCCAGAGAAGGACAGCCAGGCCAGTAATCATCTTATATGAGGATTCTTGGAAGGAACTGAGGATGTTTAGTCTGGAGAAGGGAACACTTGGGAAGAATGTGGTATTTGTTTTCAAGTATTTCAAGGACTTCCCCATATGGAGGAGTGAAAAGATTTGTTCTTGTTCCCAGAGGAGAGAATTAGGAGCAAAGGTCTACAGGCAGGTGTAGGATGAGCACAAGTACAAGTTTCCTCAGAATTAGAGGGAAATGGGCTGCATCTGAAGATAGTGCATTCTTCCTTCCTAAAGGTCTTCAAGCGCAGATTGGACACCACTGCTCAGTAATGACAGCTGAGATACAGAGACAGAAAGAGGCAGAGATAGAGAAAGAGAGATTAAATAGGGATAGAGGACAGAGCTAGAAAGAGACAGAGAGAGAGGAAGACAGAGAAATAGACAAAGGGAAACAAAGAAAACAAAAAAACAGAAAGACAGATACAGAAAGAGACAGATAGATAATGAGAGACAGAGAAAGAGAGAGGAAGACTTAGAGAAAGACAAAGAAAGTAACAAAGATGATTAAGAGAAAGGAAGGAAGGAGGGAAGAAAAGAATGGAAGGAAGGAAGGAAGAAAGGAAGGAAGGAAGGAAGGAAGGAAGGAAGGAAGGAAGGAAGGAAGGAAGGAAGGAAGGAAGGAAGGAAGGAAGGAAGGAAGGAAGAAAAAGAAAGAAAGAAAATGAATAAGAAGACAGGTAGATAGAACATTTATGAGGTGCTTACTATGTGCCACGTTCCCAAAGAACTTTCTCACAACAACCTGGTGAGATACATATTTGATGGAAATATAAATATTCCTGTTTTTCAAAGGAGGAAGCTAAAGCTCAGGGAGATTAAGTAACTTGTCCACCACAACTGAGATCATCCATGTTCCTTGACTATTTATCTACAGATCCAAATGTCTTTCGCGTGTTGGCCCAGGACCTGGGTACAGCAAACCGAGAGGTCCAAACTGTCTCATAACCCACAGCCACATATTGGATCCTCCTGTACTGATTTCAAGCCCCCCATCCCTAGAAAAGGACACTTAACAGAAAGGAAGGGGACATGTCACTGGATTTCACAGTCAAATATAAAAGATTTGAGATCACCTATGCATTTTTTCTGAATTGAATCAATCTGCCTATGTGTCTGGATGAATGGATGGATGGATGGACGGATGGATGGATGGATGGATGGATGGATGGATGGATGGATGGATGGATGGATGGATTTTCTGTTGCTCTTTTGCTCAGTGAGGTAACTCCCCCTACCAGTGACAATCAGCCCTTGCTCTGCAGACTTGCCATGGGACACTAAAGTTAAGTGACTTGCCCAGGGCCACACAGCCAACCTGTGTAAAAGGTTAAGACTTGAACCCACTCCTTTACTTCTAGTACTACTTGCGATCAACACCACATTTCCTCTCATGGTCACAGATATACTTTTTAATATACATAGTAGTATTTTCAATAGATTGCTCATCAACTGTAACGACTCCTCTGGGCTGAGTAACAGCAGGGTCAGGAAATGTGGATGCACATGGCTTGCACATAACTTGAAGTTTATAAACCACAAGGGATCAGGGCAGGGAATATGGAATTGACTTGAGATACAACCATCTTGCTGGGCAAAGTCCAGGAGCTATAAACTGAGTTCAGGTAAATGTTCCAAAAGTCAATTCAGCAGCGTCCAGGGTCTACAGCTACTCCAAGATCAACAGCCTGAAACAGGAGTACTCCCAAGGTAGAAAGGCAGGTGACTTGATGAGGGGAAGCAGCAGCAGATTTCCTGTTTGAGTTTGGGAGGCTGTCATTTTGTGGGAAATGGTAGTTGGTGGGGAAAAGAACACATCTGAAGGGGAGGAAGGAATACGTATTTATATAGATGAATGCATATGCATAAACACATACATACATATGCATTAATGCTGTAATTAAATTGCGCTGAGACTTCTGGAGCATTTTGTAAATACATATGCATATGCATATATATATATATATACACATTCACATATATGTATACCGTTATATCATGCTTATACTTATAGGTGCATATAATAAATGCATATACATACACATATATGTATATGTGTATATGTCAACATGCATGTATGTTGTGTTGTGTGTTTATTCACACATGCTTGTATATGTGCATGTGTGTGCATGCAAACACATCTACACACATACACCTACATACATATACCCATACACATGTGTGTAAGTATGTATATGTATATTGTGTATATTATACACACACATATAGTAGAGAAAGTGTGCACAAATAAATCCAGGCTAGAAATAACTCACACAGGATGAGGGACAGAGGGAGGAAATTTCTGGGCCACAGAGGACTTGAAAGGACATGGAAAGTACCTTTGGAAGGCAGCAAGGTGAGAGACAGTGTCTCCAAGGGATGAATAGAGGCATTCAGCAGGCCAGATGGCCTTGCCAGGTTCCTTCCGCTCTGTGAATATACAGCTGCTGGAGCTAAAGTTGAAGGGTCCACATGATGCCCAAACAACTGCTTGATTCAGCAAAATCAGTGAAAAAGTCAGTCAGCTCAGGCAAAATTCGAAGAAGCCGAACCCAAGTTATGTAGGCAAAGTCAGCTTTTAGCATGGCGGATGTTTTGCTCCTCAAACAGGGGACTGGATTTCTTAAAAGCCCAGAGGAATTAACAAGAGGTTCCACACAGAAATTTTCCTAGAGAACAAACATGAGTTAACATTAGCTCCAAGAGTCAAAAGGAACCAGGCAGTGGCATGATGGGAATCAGGTAGGGGCCCCAGAGCACATTCATTCATTCATTCACTCCACAAACATTTCTTGGTGTCAATCACATGGAAAAGTGTTATGGAAAATACAAAGATAAACCACACCTTACCCTTGCCCTCAGAGAGCTTATAAAGTTGCTGGGGAAATAAACTTCTCTGTCATTCGATGCTCCTATGGGGCCAAACACATTGCAATTATGTAGTTAGAAAGACACACTGAATTAGAGACACATACATATACTCATCTAAGTAAAGTTAAATGACAATGCCAGACAGGTTCTTAAATTGGGATCCATTGAACTTGATTTTTTAATATTTGAAAACTGTAACTTAGTCATTTGATAATTCTAATGCTATAGATGTTCCTTGTAGTGCTATGAATTTAATTTTTTGCATTTAAAAATATTATCCAGAGAAGAGTACTGTAGCCTTCACCAGATTGCAATAGGGGTCCATTACATCACAGAGATCAATAAACCTTTCTGAAGGTGACTGTTGTGATTAGGAAAAGCTTCCCACACGCTCAGCCTCTGCTTCCTTTTCTTGTACTCCTCAATTCTTTCAATCTACTCTCTCCCAAGATACCAGTGATCTTTGAATTGCCAAGTGTGGTAGTCTTTTCTCAATCCTAATTCTTCTCCACCTATCAGCTGCAGTTGACACCATTGATCACCTTCTCCTCCTGGATACTCTCTCTTGTCTGAGTTTATGTGACACTACCCTTCCTACCTGTGGGACTGAACAATCCTCAGTCTCCTTTGCTAGTTTATCATCTATAGCATGCCTCCTGCGTATGTTCCCCAAGGTTCTGTCCTGGTCTTCTTCTCTTCTGCCTCTATACTATCTCTTTGTTAATCTCATCATCTCTCATAGGTATGACTATCATCTCTATTCAGATGACTCCCAGAACTTTCTACCAAAATCTACCTTCAATGCCATATCACCAATTGCTAATGGACATTTTAAATATGTCAAAAATTAAATATATTTTTATAACTATCATTTTACTTTCATGCTAAATTTTATACTGTTTTATATTAACTAGCATTCATATTTATATTAAATTAACTTCTATAACATTTTTATAATTATTATTATCTTTTCTCCTAAACCCTTCTCTCTTCAAAGCTTTCTATTTTTATTAAAGATACCATCATCCTTCCAATCTCCCAGGTTCGTAACCCTAGCATTTTCCTGGACTCCTCATTCCCATTCTGCATATCCAGTCAATTGCCAAATTCTTCCTGTTTCTACTTCTAAAATATGTCTCCCATCTAACCACTTCTCTCTACTTTCATAGCTCCCGCCTTTGATCAGAGTCTCACTACCACTTGCCTAGGTTATTACAATAACCTCCTAATTATCCTAATACTTGGATCTATTCTCTACACTGCTACCTAAGTCATTCTTCCTTCCCAGCATATTTTACAACATTAATCTCCTGCTACATTAACTCCAGTGGTTCCCTAGTGTCTCTCAAATATAAATGTCTCTGCTTAGCTTGTAATGCTCTTTACAATCCAGCCCCAATCAATCTTTCCATCCTCATCGCACATTTGAAGACGCAAGGGAAAACTCAGAGACTGTGTGGGATTGTAAGATTTTAAGGCTGGAAATCGATCAATAAGCCCATTAGCATGCATTCATTAAATATTTACCCTATGCCAGGCATGGTGCAAGACAATAGAGATATGAAAACACAAATAGGTAGCTCTTTCCCCTCGGAGTTCACATTTCTCAAGGGAGACAATATGCACATTCCGTACACAAGCTAAATTACAAGAGAAGCACACAGCAAATTTGAGAAGAAGGCACTAGCAGTAGAGGGGAGAGAAAGGTATCAAAAACAGTTTGGTATAGAAGGTGGAGCTTGAGCTGAGTCCAGGTAAAGAAGGGATTCTCAAAAGAAAGGCCCTCAAAGATCATTTAGTCTGATTTCATCTAGTCTGGGGCAGCTGGGTGGTACGCAGTTAGAGCTCCAGGTCTAGTGCCAGGGAGACTCATCTTCCTGAGTTCAAATCTGGCCTCAGACACTTACCAGCTGTGTGACTCTTAACAACACTTAACCCTGTTGGCTTCCGTTTCCTCATCTATAAAATAAGCTGGAGAAATAACTGGCAAACCACTCCATTATCTTTGCCAGGAAAACCCCAAATGGGGTCACAAAGAGTCAGGCATGGCTGACAAAAAAGGAACTAAACAAAAAATATCTAGTCTGACCTTGTCAATTCATAGGTGAGGAAATAGAGCAGAGGGGAAATGGTTTATTCAACATCCCACAGTAGTACATTAGGGTTTGAAATGAAGTCCCCTGGAATCCAAATCCACCTGATCCAAAAATAATTCATTGAATCTTTTCAAACATAGTATGCATAAAAGTCCTATGCATCACCAATCATTCTAATCAATTATGCTAGTTAAGGGAACTCCCAAGTATAATTGGCACCACCACTACCCCTCCCAACCCCATTTGAAGGGGATGCATCAGCTGAATGAGGTATTGTCAGGAGACTCTGGATAGTTGGAAAAAGGGATTGGGACTGCTTGCCCGGAAAATGAAGTGAAGCTATAGGAAATGGGACACTGGCCAGTGTCCTTTTGGTTCTGTATGTAAGCAGCCCAGTTGCATGTGGGCCACTGGCAAAGTGTAGTCGTGCAATCAGACTAGCAGAGGAACATTCTAAAGTAGGAGGCAAGTCCTGGTGAGTAAGATACATGTATGCCCTTTACCAGAGAAGTGGCTTGTACGGTGGGTTGTTCCATATGCCTTGGAACATAACTTCCACAGGCCTAATAATGGGCTACTGTCCTGATAAGGGAAGGGCATTTAGTCTATCCACAACTCTCAACCCTCTAGTGTGGGGAAACTGCTTGACTCAAAAGAAGAGGAGAAAAACATGGGACCCAATTTAGCCAGTCCATATAGTTCAAAATGAGTTGCAAAGGAGATTCTATTTGAAGAGGGAGTCAACAAAAGAAGGAGGCAATGTGGTATAATATATAGAAGGCAGGAAGGTATGGGCTCAAGGCTTGCCTTTGACACCTATTATGTGACCATGGGCAAATAACTTGTCTACTCAGTGTCCCTAGATAAATCTCTAGGAACACAGGTTATAGTTGAGGAGGGAGGGAAGGAGACAAGAAGGAAAGAAGGGAAAGAGGATGAGAGAGAAGAAGGAAGGACAGAAAAAGGGAAGGAAGGAAGGGAAGGAGAGAGGGAGGGAGGAAAGGAGAAAGAAAGGAAGGAAGGAAGGAAGGAAGGAAGGAAGGAAGGAAGGAAGGAAGGAAGGAAGGAAGGAAGGAAGGAAGGAAGGAAGGAAGGAAGAAAGGAAGGAAGGAAGGAAGGAAGGAAGGAAGGAAGGAAGGAAGGAAGGAAGGAAGGAAGAAAGGAAGGAAGAGAGGAAAAGAGAGAGAGAAAAGATTCAACAAGAATAATCAGATTTTTTACAAAAAGATTCAAATTTCATTCGACATCACTAATAGATATCTGCTCTTTGTACAGTCCTTTTAATTTTTCAAAGCAACCCATCCAGTTATCACTGCCATAGGCCTGTGAGGTACCCTTGCTCCTTGAGGGCAGGGATTGTCTTTTGCCTCTCTTTGTTTCCCTAGCTCTTAGTACAGTACCTGGCACACAGTAGGAGCTTAATAAATGCTTGGTGATTGATTACTAGATTGGCAACTGACAAAAGTCACCACCTCTAGAAGTGAAGCCTCTTGTACAAGGTCTCACTATCAGTTTGTGGCTACTCCAGAACTAATTCTAGGCCTCTTGATACCCAGTCCTGTGTCCTTTCCATGGTTCTCTATAACTGCTGTGTGTGTTGGGGGGATGGAATACTATAATCAAATAGATGCCAGCTTTAAGCTAAAAGATAGCTTGTAGTGATCTGCCCTAGGTCCCATGGATAGTGAATAGGACAATGGAACCTAGGTCCATTGGTCCAGATAGACTGAGGCAGTATGGTTTGGGAGAAAGATTGATATATTTCAAATCAGAGGACACAGGTTAGAATCTTGGATATTTTCTACTTGTGTGAATTTAGACATGTGACTTCATTGCTATGACCTCAGTTTCCTCAGCTATAAAATAAGGGAACTTGACCTGATGATTCTTAAGTTTTCTCTTACTTCTCAATCTATAATCCTATGGTTCATGAATCCAGAATTTATTAGGCTTTCGATGTTGCCTCAGTTTCCTCATCTGTAAAATGAAGGATTGGACAAAATGTAATTAATAACTTTAAAGTTATTAAAGTGATTTTCACCCTTAGATCTAGGATACAGGGATGATTAAAGTGACAACACTAGTAGCTCATATTTATATTGCTGGCATAGGACTTCATGATGAGAAAGGATTTGCTATGTACTGTAAGATGAGGAACAACTGATCACTGAATGACTTTTCCCTGTAATTCAAGATCTACCCATTGGTATTTAAAATTATCATTGATCACATGATGAAGGAAAAAGAACTTTTTAGATTTTGCCACATAGGGAGCAGGTCAACTGCTAGAGAATATCTTAAGATCAAGTCATGCTAAGAGATCCACAAATTCTTGAGCACATGATAGAGACCCTGCTGCTGGATAAAATCAGGGTGGAAGTAATGCTTACTGATATAGCTGCTACAGCCTATATATACTAATCAAGGACTATATGTAGAGAAGATGGGCCCATATAAACAAGGCTTGAAGAAAAAGAATTCTAGAGAAATAATGAATTTCCATCTAAAATCCTACATCCCAGCACCTCATTACATAAGAACCAAACTGGATGAAAACCTGATTCCTGCACTCACTCCCACCATATTTGTGAAAATTAAAACAAATACATAGCCTTACTGGAAATATAGGAGTTGTCCCTTGGCTCTGCCTCATCAGTCTTTAAGAGGGGTAGAATCTCAAAAGTGCGGCAATTTTATTGTCATGTGGAGAGTTTATGGCTGGAGAGAGAATTGTGAGGTATAAAAATAAAGAATGTTTTCCCTAACAAACTAAAAAGACATTTCCTAAGAGAACTGAATTTAACTTTTATCTTGTAGAGGTTTACTGAAGGAAATTATTACGAAACATTAACTGCTACCTCAAGAAAGCTGAATGATGGGACTGTATCTCTAGAGTTGAGGAGGAAGAAGGAAGGATGAAAGCAAGTATTTATTAAGTACCAACTACGTACCAGGCAGTATTGAGTGCTTTACAGATATCTCATTTAAGTCAGACTTGCAGTTGGTGACTAGAGGTAACTTTGACTGTGATTTTTTTTAATGGAAATACATGGCTGAAATATGTATTTGTGATATATAAGTATGTTTATATATGAATATATGTGTAAATATATAGAAATAGCTCATGGACACCATAGATCTATAGAAGCTAGGACTTTAACCCACTTCTACAGAGAAGTATAAAGCCAAAGCCTATTCCAGTATCATCTGTATACTAGGTGAGGGGTGGGGTGACAAGCAAGCACCAGGACCACTGCCAAGACTGAGCTTTCTTTGTCCTAGTCTCTGAGACAGGTGTTGGCTACAACATTATCTAACTCTTCACCATATGTGCTTATAGCCCAAAAGACGATAAGTTGAAAACAAAAGCCTCTTTTCTGATTGCTCTTAAGCTATAGGGTAGTCCTTAACTTATTCTTGTGAGCTAAGCCCCTCCCTACCTACCTTTTGTCACTCACAAAAAAACTATCACAAATATCCTATAGGAAGTAAATCTATTTATCCAAGCAAAAGAGCAAACAGACTTCAGAAAAATTGTACAGATTAGAAAATACCAAAGAATATATAAGAACAAATGAGCTCTTTAGCTGGGAGTGAGATAAGATCAAAGTTCAAACCAGGAGAGAAAAAAATAACTATCACAGATAAGGTCAATTTTTAGGAATTTCCATTCGGTCAAAAGATACAATGGTGCCAACTTTCCTTACATGTCTGCCATTCTAAAGTCTTTTTCTACTGTCTTCCTGGAATGTCACCTATTCATGCACTTCTCCCAAAAAATGCCTGCGAGCAATTCAGTAAGGATCTTATGGAACTCTGTAGCATGACACTCAGCATTCTCTCTGCCAGCCTGAAGTCAGGTCTTCTTGTGTATATACAGAAGCATGTGAAATATGGGCTAGATATTAGTTTTACATGGTTAATTAATTGTATAGCAAGTAAAATAGATTATTTTAGCCCATGTGACTAGGGCATTTGATAGAGAAAATGAAATGAACAAAGGCTTATTGGATAAAAAATTTGTCTTGTTTACTTAAGAAAATAGGGTGCAAGTACCAAGCTAATTGAAAGAGATTGTACATTGATATTAATTTATTAGGAAACATCAGAGCTTACACCATAATGACCTTAGAAATTAGTAAAGAAATAAATCAGTAGCAGTCCAAAGAAGAAAATGACCATCTCAGACAAGCCCCTATATATAGCAGGGTTTTAGAGAGGATAACTCCACCTGTGCCTTCTTCCCATCTCTATCCTGAAATTACTTTGTATTTAATATGTATGTGTGGGTGCACATATTTTTTTACATACATGTGTGTATAATATCCTTATATGATCTGTTGATCAGGAAGGCTTGAGTTAGAAACATAGATACATAGATGTTACAGATAGACATACATACATACATAGATGATGGGTATTGTGTTCGTCTTTCATTGCTAAAGAAGACCATGCCATCAGAGAAATAATGATATGACTTGCACTTGACTTTGGTTTTTTTGCATGAAGGAGGGCTGTGCAGGTCACCAGCCTCACTTCTCCTCCAGGGCCATCTGAATCCAGTGACCAAATATTCATCAGGATGACTGGAGATGACCCAGGATGAGGCAATTGGGGTTAAGTGACTTGCCCAAGGTCACACAGCTAGTGAGTGTCTAGTGTCTGAGGTGAGATTTGAACTTAGGTCCTCCTGACTCCTGCACTGGTGCTCTATCCACTGTACCATCTAGCTGCCCTAGATGATGGATAGATAGATAGATAGATAGATAGATAGATAGATAGATAGATAGATAGATAGATAGATAGATAGATAGATGACAGACAGACAGACAGACAGACAGACAGACAGACAGATAGATAGATAGATAGATAGATAGATAGATAGATAGATAGATAGATAGATAGATAATCCTTCAAGTCCCTTTTGGCAGTAGTATTCTAGAATTCTAAAGCTTAAGGAGCTATAGTAGAGAAGGGAGGATGGAAATGGGCAAAGTTAGGGACAAAATTAGGGAATGAGGAGAACTGGAGGTATACTTAGAACGTAAGTGCCTGCAATTTCATCAGAGACTATGAAGTATTCCGCACAGTACTAATTTAAGCTGAGACTTGATCATCCTAGACCAATCTGGAAGCATACCCCTTGGCTTCAGAAATGTCAGTGAGGTGACTTCTGTGGTAAATTAGGTTCAAAAAGAGAAGGGAAAAAATGTGAAGAGAAAGTGACTAAATTAAGAAACTGTCCACCTGCCTGCTAACCCACCTGGCTCAATGTTCCCACTTCTCCTTAATGGGAGGAGTTTGGCCCTTTGAGTTTTGAGGAGAGCTGGTTCATGTCTTGAAGCAGGCCAAGGGGACAAGATCTGCTCTATAAACACTAAGTATTATGATTTGAATAGGGGTGTGAACCTGGGGTGGGTCTCATCAACCATCTGCTAGAAAGGGCTTGTCCTTAATGAGGCAGGAGGAAATTGTGAATTTGGAATAGAAATAGAGGAGCAGGGTGGGAAGGAAGTCACAGTGTCCATTGGAAGAAAAGGCAGATCTGACCTGGAAGTACTCGCTGACCTTTGTGTGAAAACCATGATCCAAAGAACCATGAATTCCAACATTTCTTTCCACAATGACTCTCCCCACAATGGGAGCTTGGTGTCTTACACACACACACACACACACACACACACACACACAAGCTTGGTGTCTTATACACACACACACACACGCACACACACACACACATTTGTGTGCTACACATCTAGAAGGGCTGGTACCTACCTGCCTGGGGAGGTAGGTGCAGGATTTATGAGATGGATTTCTGGCAAGGGATTAGCATTTGCAAGATTTTCTTTTTCTAGTACAGACCTCTTTTGAAAGAAGAAAACAAAAGAGAGAAGGGAAAAGTCTGAATAAAAGCAGAGCTTCCACCTAGCAGGTCAAGAAAATGGCTTCTCCCTGGAACCTGGGGTTATCTGCTTTCTTTGCTGGCTTTTTCTACCCACTTCATCCCTTTCCTAACCCCAATGTTACTCATAGCCACAGGCTAGGGTAGCAGAGGGGGAACAGTTCTATAAGGGTGCCAAAGAAAAGGAAGGAACTCACTGCCCTTTCCTTTGGTGACTGAGGGAAACCTCAATACTTGTTCCTTTGGCAGCGATTTTCATAGGAATTAAAAGTTCGATCTACTGTGCAAACTATTCCCTTCTCACAACCACCCCAAGCCTCCCAGCTTCCTTTGTGGGTAGCCCTTTATTGGAATAGTGGAAGGATCACTGGTTGTGAAATGAGAAAGCCTGGGTTTGGATCTTGGCTCTGCCATTCTCAACTCAGATGTCCTTGAGCAAATCACAGAACGTCTCTGGATCTCAAATTTCCTTATCTATAAAATGATCGGGTTGGACCAGACAACCTCCAAAGTCCCCTCCAGCTCTAAGTCAATGACCCCCATGATTCTCACTCTCTCCACCTGCCCAACTCACTCTGATCCTTACAGTGTGACCTTGAATTAATGACTTCCCCTGCTCTAGGTTTCAGCTTTCTTCTCCCTAAAATGAAAGGTCTGGAAGACTTGATCTCTACCATCTCTGAGTCTAAGATTATTTTGATTGTAGTGACAGATTTGTTGTTAGATCATTTCAGTCATGTCGGACTCCTCAAGACCACAATTGAGCCTTTCTTGGCAAATATACTGGAGTGGTTTTCCCTTTCCTTTCCCAGCTCATTTTATAGAGGAAACTGAGGCAAACATGATTAAGTGATTTGCCCAGGGTCAGACATCTAGTACTGAAGCCAGATTTGAACTCAGAAAGATGAGTTTTCCTGACTTCAGGACCAGCACTCGATTTACTGTACCACCTACTTAGCTGCCCAGCAGTAACTACAGTAAACTTAATGTGAGTCATTCTAGGCTTACCTATTAAAATTGCCATAGAATGTAAATTACTTGGACACAAGGACTGTTTCAAAGTGTTTTTATTTTTCCCTTTGCAGATCAAACAACTAGCAAATCCCTGACAATTAGTAGATCCTTAATAAATACTTGTTAAATGGAATTGAATTGGAAGTCCAAGCTGAGAATAAAGTGGAAATAGCTACATAGAACTGGTATTGATTAATTCCACCTCCGTTTCTTAATGATGTACTTTATATATGAGGGATGGACCAGGAAAAATGACATGAAACTCTCAAGATAAACCTTTGAGCTTTGATAGAGTGTGTGAGACCATACAAGGGGTTAACAGTTTTTCATCAATTTTCTTCTTTCCTATTGGTCTAGAAAAAGGGAGAGTCAGTTCACAGTTTTCTGTGGACTGGGTGGCATAGTAGCGGAGAGAGTGAGAATCAGGAGGTCATAGATTTAGATGTTAGATTTAAAAATTACAAAGTCCTGAATTCAAATAGTGCTTCAGACTCTATGTGTCCCTGGGTCAAGTCACTTAAACTTCTCTGTGCTTCAGTTTCTACATCTCTAAAGAAGGGATTATAATAATAATTACCTCACAGGCTTGTAGTGAGCATCAAGTGAAATCAGTCAAAGTACCTGGCAAGCCTTAAAACCCTATGTCAATTCTAGCTGTTAGATTCACATTGTTGCATCACTCAGGGTTTCTATGCTTCATCTTTTTCTCCCTCCCTCATCTTTGAGGCCATTCCTTTATTCATTAATTCACTATTTTTTAAATTCCTATTAAGTACAATCCCGTGTGTTAAGCTATGTAGAAGATACAAGAATATGTAAGACAAGGAGCTATTAAGGAACTAATCAGGGATCCTATGACTACAGGAAGTCTTTTCCAATCCATCTTAATTCTAGAGCCTTCCCTCCCGTAATTGTTTCCTATTTATCTTGTATGTCACTTGTTTGTACACTTTTGTTTACTTGTGGTCCTCCCATTAGCTTGTAGGCTCCTTGAGGGCAGGGACCAACCTCTCCCTCTTCTTGTATCCCTAGCACTTAGCACAGAGCCTGTCTGACATATAGTAGGGGTTTAATGAATGCTTATTGATTATCTTCTGACTACCAAAATCCTACAACTTTTTGAAAAAGACCCATGAGCAAATGCATAGGAATCTAAACGTATTGTTAAGGATAAAGCTGGCACCACCATTGCCCTTTGGTGGAAACTATAAGCTTTTCCTTAAGGCCTGTAGCACCTTGCTGTATGACTCTCCCCAAGGATGCATAAAATGTAAGGGAGCAGGGACACGGAGAAATCCACCCAGATACCAGATCCCCAAGATATACACTGCTCTTCTGTGTAGACCTCTTACCTGCTTCTCTCTTCTGAAAACACAACACTATATTATAATAGTCAGTTTAGACCACAAGCATAGCCTCTAGCTACCAGGGGCCAAATAGGGACAGATAAGTTAATATTCTCATCGAAGTTATTAGCAATATCTGCAATCTCCCTGCTCAAGAAATCAATCCCCCTGGCTTTCTAATTGCACATTCAAAGAGGGAAAAGGAAAGTGCAAAGCTTAGTCATTTGCTATATTTATTAATTGGTTCATGATCCACCCATCAAGTCAACAAGCATTAAAGATACACTTACTGTATACTAGGTACCATGCAATTCCTGGGAATACAAGTACAATTAGAAAGAAACACAATCCCTGCCCTTAAGGTTACCTTCTGAGGGAAAATAACACATAAAAGGAAGCTGAAAAGGGAGGAAAAGATGGAGTAGAATGTATGGGAGGGAAGGAGAGAGAGGCATGGTGAAGAAAGTACAGAGAGTCAGGAAGGGAGGGAGCCCAGAAAGGAATGAAGATAATGACTGATCTGAGTGCTTTTCTTAAAATGTAGGTTATGGGGGGGAGCCAGAGGAAGGGGCTATAGGGGCAGCATATACTTCTAGGGTATGAAGACTCCTGTGGCATGGTAGAGAAGACCTAGAGAGTCAAGAGTGGAGCCTAGAAAGAAATAAACTCAACTCCAAAATGTATTTCACACATTTCTCTGAGAAAGAGATTGAAGATAGCATGACAATGTCATCATTCAAAGTTATGGAATCTTCAGCAAAAGTAGGAGAAAGGCAGCGAGCGAAAAGAGGAGGAGGGAAGACAAGAGTCCGCTGGTTGATTTAGTTTTTAGTTATGTGAAGGCAGGAGGGTTTCTGTTTTTCAAGGACTATTTTCTAAAAATTGGTACTAATACTGAATCACAATATCTATACAGCATCACAGGTCTTTCCAGGCCCTGTCATCATCTGAGGATCCACTGTCTGTTCCAAACACTACATTCAGAGTTTCCTCACTTAGTCCCCAGTTCCTTTCAGTGCTTGGTTTGTAGAAACAATTCTAAGACCACCGGATAGTCAGCTGAAATCACCAGAAGAAGGCCTGAAAATCCTAAATGGATTTCACCTACCAGTTTTCTATCCATCTCCATCAATGTTTACTTTGACATTTGGCAAAATGTCTCCAGAGTGTACTTCAGCTTGGATTTGAGTTTCTTCTGTATCTTAAGCATTTGGCTTAAATTCAGGCCCTGAAATTTGAAGTCAAGCAGATGGATTCTTGGGATCTTTCTAGGACCATTCTTAGGAGGGGGAAGCCTGAGTTCATTCACAGATCACTGTCCAATGCAAGGATTCCATCATGAGTTCATGTGACCTAGATTCTTGTTCTGGTTCTCAACTAATTCACAGCGGATTTTTGAACAAATCACTTCACTTGTCTGGGTCTCCATTCCTTCATTTGAAAATAGGGTGATTGGACTAGCTGAAGGCTTAAGTGCCTTTCATCTCTGAGAGTCTATCCCAATACTTTTACACAAGTTAAATCTAGCTAAAGGGAATGTTAATGGAACAATGTTTATGAGGAAGTCAAGGGGTCAAAAAGTATTCTGAGGGAAAAGGGGGTCACGGGACATTATAATATTAATGCTAGTTTTATTTCATTTCTAAATCCTAATAATATCCTAACCACCAGTTGATAGCTGACTCCTTCTGCTCCTACTGCAACTGTCCAAGGACTCCCTAACCAAGAATCCTTGATTGGCCACATCAGAAAGATGGGAACCTTTCCAAAGCCAAACCCTTATAGCACTAGAGTTCCATTTCTCAATTTTCTACCCATGAATGTTTAAGAAATGAAGATATTTTCATTCATGGTAAAAATAGCTCATAACAACTGCATCACCTGACTGAGGCTACACGTCACAATGGTAAGAGAGAAAGACTTAGAACTAGAGAAACTGGTGTCAAATTCTGACTGTGACTGTCTTTTGGGGAGGGACAAGGTCAAAAGAGAGAATAGAAGCAATGGGGGGCAGGATGGGATGGAAGGAAATATAGTTAGTCTTCCACAACATGACTATTATGGAAGTCTTTTGCAAAACTACACATATATAGCCTATATTGAATTGCAATTCAGGGCAAGCAATTCAATTAACTTCTCTCGGACCTCTGTCAAATGAGAACACCCCTTTCATTTTACAAAGGAAGAAACTAAAACTCAGAGAGGTTAATTCAGTTGCCGAAAGTCACAGAGAAAGTCAGCAGCAGTGCCAAGAATTGGAGTTAAATCCCCTGACTTCATAAATACATGAAGTGAACATATTTTACATATATACATATATGTATATATACACATATACATACACATACATACACATAATATACACACTAAATGTGTGTATATTATATAACATATACTGTGTATATACAGTATATAGTATAAATGGTGTATATATTCTATATATTTTATGTAGGTATACACACATATATACATATACACATATATAAGTATATATAAACATCTACACATAAAAGTATATATAAAATACAGGTGTATGTATACCTGTATAGGTATCTTTGTATATATACATACAAATACATATATTTACATATATGTAAACACAAACATATCCACACAACACACACATATATGTATATGTGTGTATATATAGAGATATAGATAGATACCAAAAAAGTAGGGGGGCAACTAGGTGATATAGTAGATAGAGTGCCAGGCCTAGACTCAGAAAAACTCATCTTCCTGAGCTCAAATCTAACCTCAGACACTTCCTAGCTGTGTGACCCTGGGCAAGTCACTTAACCCTGTTTGCCTCAGTTTTGTCATCTGGAAAATGAGCTGTAAGAGGAAATGGAAAATCACTCCAGTATCTCTGCCAAGAAAACCTTAAATGGGGTCATGAAGAGTCAGACATGACTGAAGAAACAATTGATCAACAACAACATTGAATGAATAACAAACTACAGTTTGATTTATCAATTAAATACATATATAACATATAGATACATATATGTAGGTATATATAAGTCCCCAATATATAGGTACACAATTTTTTTAAATTATATGTTTGTAATAATCATTTTTGTTGTTCGGTGATTTTAGTCATGTCCAATTCTTTCTGAACTCATTTGGGCTTTTCTTGGCAAAGATACTGGAGTAATTTACCATTTCCTTCTCCAGCTTATTTTACAGATGAGGAAACTGAGGCAAAAAGGATTAAGTGACTTGCCCAAGGCTCACCCAGCTAGTAAATGACTGAGAACACATTTGAACTCCAGGCCTGGCATTCTATCCATTTGTGCCATTTAGCTGCCTCATTTTTTTTTTTTAATTTTTTTTTTGTTTTCTTTTTGTTTGTCTTTTTCAAAGTTTATTTATTTTTAGCTTTCAACATTCATTTCCACAAAATTTTGAGTTCCAAATTTTCTCCCCATCTCTCCCCTACCCCCACCCCACAATGCCTTGCATTCTGATTACTCCTTCCCTCAATATGCCCTCCCTTCTATCACACCCCTCCCTTCCGCTATTCCCATCTTCTCTCTTTTCTTGCAGGGCAAGACCGATTTCTATACCTCATTACCTGTATTTCTCATTTCGCAGTTATAAGCAAAAACAATTCTCAACATTCGTTCCTAAAACTTTGAGCTCCAACTTCTCTCCTTCCTCCCTCCCCACACATCCCCACTGAGAAGGCAAGCAATTCAATATAGGCTATATATGTGTAGTTTTGCAAATGACTTTCATAAAAATCATGTTGTGAAAGGCTAACTATATTTTCCTCCATCCTATCCTACCCCCTATTTATTCTATTCTCTGTTTTGACCATGTCCCTCCCCAAAAGTGTTTATTTCTAATTACTCCCTCCTCCCATTTGCCCTCCCTTCTATCATCCCCCCTACCTCACTTGTCCCTCTCTCCCCTACTTTCCTGTAGTGTAAGTTAGATTTTCATACCAAATTGAGTGAGCATGTTATTCCCTCCTTAAACCAAATGTAAACAGAGAAAACTTCACTTTTTCCCTCTCACCTTCTCCCTTTTCTCCTCCATTGAAAAAGCTTTTTCTTGTTGATTTTGTGAGAGATAATTTGCCCCATTCCATTTCTCCCTTTCTCCTCCCAATATATTCCTCTCTCACTCCTTAATTTTATTTTTTATGTGATCCCTTCCTATTCACCTGTCCCTGTGCTCTCTGTCTCTCTGTCTCTGTCTCTGTCTCTGTCTCTCTCTGTCTCTCTCTCTCTCTCTCTCTGTCTCTCTCTCTCTCTCTCTCTCTCTCTCTCTCTCCATATATATATGTGTGTGTGCGTGTGTGTGTGTGTGTATGTGTATGTATATAATCCCTCCAACTACCCAAATATTGAGAAAAGTCTCAAGTTACAAATATTATCTTTCTATGGAGGAATATACAGTTCAACTTTATAAAATCCCTTATGATTTCTCTTTCCTGTTGATCTTTTCATGGTTCTCTTGATTTGTGTGTTTGAAAGTAATGTTTTCTTTTCAGTTCTGGTCTTTTCATCAAGAATGCTTAAAAATCCTCTATTTCATTGAATGACCATTTTCCCCCTGAAGTATTATACTCAGTTTTGCTGGGCGTGTGATTCTTGGTTTTAATCCTAGTTCCTTTGACTTCTGGAATATTACATTCTAAGCCCTTAATCCCTTAATATAGAAGCTGCTAGATCTTGTGTTATCCTGATTGAATTTCTACAATACTTGAATTGTTTCTTTCTAGCTCCTTGCAATTCTCTCCTTGACCTGGGAACTCTGGAATTTGGCTAAAATATTCCTAGGAGTTTCTCTTTTGGGATCTCTTTCAGGAGGTGATAGGTGGATTCTTTAGATATTTATTTTGTCATCTGATTCTAGAATAACAGGGCAGTTTTCCTTGATAATTTCATGAAAGATAATGTTTAGGCTATTTTTTTGATCATGACTTTCAGGTAGTCCCATAATTTTTAAATTGTCTCTCCTGGATTTATTTTCCAGGTCAGTTGTTTTTCCTGTGAGATATTTCACATTATCTTCTATTTTTTCATTCTTTTGGTTTTGTTTTGTAATTTCTTGGTTTCTCATAAACTCATTGGCTTCCATCTGCTCCATTCTAATTCTTAAAGAACTACTTTCTTCAGTGAACTTTTGAACCTCCTTTTTCATTTGGCTAATTCTGCTTTTTAAAAGCATTCTTCTCCTCATTGACTTTTTGGATCTCTTTTGCCAATTGAGTTAGCCTATTTTTAAAGGTCTTATTTTCTTCAGCATTTTTTGAGTCTCCTTTAGCAAGCTGCTGATCTGCTTTTCATGATTTTCTTGCATCGCTCTCATTTCTCTTCCCAATTTTTCTTCCACCTCTCTTACTTGATTTTCAAAATCCTTTTTGAGCTCTCCCATGGCCTGAGACCATTGCATATTTATTTTGGAGGTTTTGGATGCAGAAGCCTTGACTTCCTGTAATGGTGAGCATTGTTCTTCCTCATCCAAAAGGATGGAATAAAATACCTGTTCACCAAGAAAATAACCTTCTATAGTCTTATTTTTTCCCTTTTTTGGTCATTTACACATCCACTTGCTTAACTTTTGAGTCCTTTGTTAAGAGGAGGGTATACTCTGGGAACCTGTAAGTTCTCAGTTCCTCCAAGGTGGTACAGTCAAGGCAGAGGAGTTTACTCCTTTCCTGGCCTGTGCTCTGGTCTGGGAGCAACTCAAAACCTTAGCTGCCTCTTTAAAGACTCAACTAATACTATAGTTTTAGACTTAGCAGAAAATTAGGTATCATCTAGTCCAGTGGTTCCCATTTAGTGGTTTACTTTCTCCTGATGGTTAGAGGCAATGGTTCAAAGGATTGGGGCTAAAAATTAATAAATTGTGCCTTAAGAAGCAAATAAGTGCATAATACTATGCATAGTACATTACATTACTCTGAGGGTTCACAACACATATTTGTTGCTGTTGTTAAAGAAAATTTTGTGAAAAAAAGAAAAAGAAAGAAATGGAAACCATTGATTCTTGTCCAACCTCCTCATTTTACAGTTCAGAAAAGAGTTTCAGAAAGATAGAAACTTGCCCAGGCTCTCCAGGCACCTAATCCGGAGCTCTTTCCAAAATCCTGTACTAATGTTGAGAAAGGATTTGAAAGCAAAGTCTCACAACAGTAATGGGAAAGGGATTATGTTTGCTCATCATCTCTTTCCACAGTTTCTAGAGGGAACCTCCCTATCCTTAACATATTCCTTTCTATACCTAGTCCCTCCTTGACAAAAGAGATCTTAAAGTGTAAAATTCTTCAGGAAGTCTTCCTGGATTATAGAATCATACCATTTTAGAACTATGAAAAACTTGAAAAGAAAGTTACTTCCCCATATTTTTCCTCTCCTAGCAAATAGAAATTCAAACTTTCTGTTCCTTTCTAAAGCCAAACCATGAATGTTCCAAAAGCAGTCATGTTGCAGAATAACTTAAAAGGCAGAGATTATTGTCCAGACGCAAATCGTTAGTAATGTGAAACAAAGTCTTGTTTATAGTTCTATTAGGAAAGTTTATCATCTTTTAGGTCTAAGACCCTGTGCCTAGGTTGGGAATGTCAATTCCAGAAAGTGTTGACTAAACTGAAGTATCTGTAATAAAATGCAAAACAGTTTGTCAACGTTCAGTTTTGATGACATTTCTAATGGGCCACTAATGTCTTTGATCAAAGCAGAGCGGTTGACTTGAAAAGTAACAAATTATTATATTGGTCAAGAAAAAGGATAATCATTCTTGTTCAGTCTTTACCAATTGGATATATTTTGTTGTTCAGTTATGTCTGACTCTTTGTGACCCCATTTGGGATTTTCTTGGCAAGAATATTGGATTGGTTTGCCTTTTTCTTCTCCAGCTCATTTCATAGGGGAAACTGAGGCAAACAAGGTTAAATGGCTTGCCCAGAGTCACATAGCTAGTATCTGAGGGAATATTTGAACTCAGGAAGATGAATCTTGCTGACTTCAGGGTCAGCACTCTAATCCACTGAACCACTTAGCTGCTCCCGTGATACGTAGAAAATGCTTCATGCTACCTCTTCCTTTGCCTTTCTCCTTGCTTGTTGGAGTTGTTCAAATTATTTGTCTCTATCAGTATTGTCCCTACAATGCAAACACTTAGGGGGTAAGGCAGATCTTGGGTACCAATAGTTTATCTCCTTACTTTGGTTAGGGATGGCTTAGGATTTTACATTCTCCAAAATATCTACCCACCCCAAAACATAATTGGCAACAGTCCTTTGTCAGACCCCAAAGTTCCTATCACCATTGTAACTCCTCAAGACCTACATTTCCATGTGAGCATAGCACAGTGGACTAAGGGCTAGCCTGGGAATCAGAGAGTCTGCTTTCAGGTCCCAACAATCTTAAACAATCTTGGGTAAAACCTTTGAGTTTTGGTCTCCTCTGTAAAATAGAGTTGGACCAGATATTCTCTAAGAGACCTTCCAGTAATAACCATATGGTACTTTATTAAATAAATTGCCCAGGGAAAGCTTAACTAGGTAGCTAGGTGGTACAGTGGTTAGAGTGCAGTTCTGGAGTCAGGAAGACCTGAGTTCAAAGTCAATCTAATATGCTTATTAACTATGTGATCCTAGGCAAGTAACTTGACCCTCTCTGAGTCTCAGTTTCCTTGTCTCTAATATGGAGATAATAATAAGTAGAAGGGATGTGAGAATCAAACAAAATACAGGCAAAGCACTTTGCAAACTTTAAAGTGCTATATAAATGCTAGCTACTATCACTGTTGCTCATTTTGTTACTCATTAGTAGCAGAGCTAGGGTAGGAAATCAGTTTTCCTTACTTCAAATCCAGAGCTGTTTTCACTATATCCCATATCCTGGACAAGATATTTTGGATCCTAAGTTAGTGTTTTGATGGTGAAATATCCAGGTTATACCCAGGTAGTCAAGGTAAATAGTGGGATGTCCTGGCATGAGGTCAGCCAAACAGGGACTGGAGGATACTGAAGGAGTACAGGGAAATAGTAAGACAAGCTTAACCACCTCCATGATTTTGTCCCAGACATAACCCTGGTCACATCTGAAAAAGCTGTTCATGAGAAAGGTCAATATCGCCCCACATTCCTAGACTTGGCTCTATGCAGGTCACTTTTTAGGAGATTAGAATCAATCCTAGCCCAAGGAATAGGCTGTAGAGGAGGAGAGAGGAGATAACTTGGTGAGATGAAACAGTGGGAGAAGATTGTCAGAGAAACCTCTATGAATGCAAAAAAGGAAGGAAGGAAGAAAGGGAGGAAGGAAGGAAGGAAGGAAGGGAGAGAGAGGAGAAAGAAAGAAAGAGAAAGAAAGAAAGAAAGAAAGAAAGAAAGAAAGAAAGAAAGAAAGAAAGAAAGAAAGAAAGAAAGAAAGAAAGAAAGAAAGAAAGAAAGAAAAAGAAAGAAAGAAAAAGGAAGGAAGGAAGGAAGAAAGAAAGAAAGAAAGAAAGAAAGAAAGAAAGAAAGAAAGAAAGAAAGAAAGAAAGAAAGAAAGAAAGAAAGAAAGAAAGAAAGAAAGAAAGAAAGAAAGAAAGAAAGAAAGAAGGTGGGGGAAAAGCCAACAAGGGATCAGTTTATTTGAAGTCAAAGATATTATAAGAAAGGTAAGGACTGGCTGGGGGTTCAGCCAAGGGGTTTCTTTCTCCCTTTGAAAATGAGAAGATTTGAATAGGATCCGTAGGCATAAGCTGATAAAAATCCTTTGAAGTGGACCAGGATCTGTTTATAGCTTGAGAATAATTTAACCCTGGTCAGACAGAGAGACTGTTCTCATTTCCAAATATGTAAGGCATTGAATCCGTATCTACTCAGAATGAATTTCTTTTGGCCAGATATGGGATTCAGAGGAGAAAGAGATTGGCCCCTTTATCTTCTCCCACTGGCCCCTAAGGAAACCTTGCCCATTAGGTCTTTTATTTTTGAGAGATGATCAAGTAGGCATTTTTCTTCTAAATAGATGAGGGTGGGTTTGGGGGTGGAATGGGGAGGGAAGTTGGTTAAGGGGAAGTACTATTGGGAGACCTTTTACAAAAATCCAGTATCACTTTGCCTCTCTTCTAGATCAGTGGTTCTCAAAGAATGTTCTCCGGTACACTATTATTAACTGAGTTTTGCTAGGGGTACCATGAATTTCTGGATGTACCTTGTGTATATGTAGATTATACCCCAGGGAACATGTAGGGCTGGTTCTACAGGGACCATCCATGGGTATATGGCAACTCCCAAAGATTGATGGCTTAGTGCCCCAGTGAAAAAGGAGAGGCAGAATATCTCTCCATCTCTCTCTCTCTCTCTCTCTCTCTCTCTCTCTCTCCTCTCTCTCTCTCTCTCTCTCTCTCTCTCTCTCTCTCTCTGTCTCTCTCTCTCTCTCTCTGTCTCTCTCTCTGTCTCTCTCTGTCTCTCTCTGTCTCTCTCTGTCTCTCTCTGTCTCTCTCTCTCTCTCTCTCTCTCTCTCTCTCTGTCTCTCTCTCTTTCTCTCTCTCTCCCTCTCCCTCTCTCTCTCTTTCTCAACATGTAACTCTCCCATGAAGGACAGGGGAAGGGCCACCCTCTATCCAGTAACATGGCAGCTGTAAGCACATAGCTATAGCATGTGTACTGATTTAGCAAACCCAAGATTGCATCTCAAAGCATTAGCTTCTCTTCTACTTTGTGCTTATTTCCAGAGCATAGATGACAGAGGTATGATCCTGAGATGGACGTTTCCTGCCTCAGAGGCAACTTTGTGAGTTAAGACATTTAGAGCTTCTGGGTCCTTGGTTAGCACTGACTAACTGCTTTTCAGGAGAAGCGCCAAGCTTCTGTGCTCCAATGCTTCTTAGAGAAAATGATTGGAACTCTTGCCCTGGCTCACCAGAAAAGATTAACCAGAAGGGATAAGTTTAGATGTATGGAACTGAGGCAAAGGTAAACTTTCCATTCAACAGTCTCACAAAATTCTTCATGTTTTGAGATCTTGAATATCAACCCCGAGGAAAGCATAACAGTATTTAGAAGTTACTAATGTTGGTTATTTGTCCTTGCTAACATATATTTGTGAGTCTCTTACCTTAAGCATTTTCTTTATGTGAAGGCAATAAATGTTTGCCCTAGGTCTGCCATACATTGTAAATTGATTCCCTTTCTACTCCCACCTTTTGTGGGACCACCTAGTCAGGAGTCACGAGCTTTAAATTTTCCCTGGACTGGGGGTGGTCAGAGCCAAAGATCCCAAGAAAGAGACTGATCTGTCCCCACTCCAGGCCAGGCTCTCCCAGAAATTAATCCAGTTTATGTGCATGGTTCTAGATCTGAGAAAGGCCTGTTACTTTAGGAGAGAGAGAGCAGTATACCACTCTCCACCCCCTGCCCTAGGCCCAACAATAGTTTCTGTTACACATATAAAGGAAAATTCACAAATAATTCTGTGTAATATAAGTTTTACTTGTCCAGCATACATAATAAGGTTAGTTTTTTGTTGTTTTTTTTTTTCAAAATAGACATTACTTGCCTGCTACACACAGGAACTTCAAAACACATGAGACCTTGAACTTGAAAACAACTCAACAAAAATAACTACTCTTATTGAAGGAAAGCAGTGCATGTGCTGTCTCTTCTAATGTTGCCAACTTCAGTGATCAACATCCTCTGATTCTACATAGTACAGAATATTGTGCCATAAGCAAAAACAGTCTGGTTTTGGTGAATCTCAGGTTCAGTTAAGGCTTCCACAACTGAGGGGTAAACTGGGAGAGTCCTTCAACAGAGATGCCCTTCCAAGACATGGTGCTTCCTCCCCTCTATCTCTGGCTGGTTACTAGAATCTGACCTCGAGAAGAGGGATCAAGCTGTCTTTCAAATTCTTAGGGTCTTTATACCTTCCCCTACTCCTACAGAGAAAGTCCTTTAAAGCTTAAGCTTGGTTTGTGTCTAGGGTCTTATCCTTAAAGGACAGAGTAGAAAAATACTCAGTGTATAATGTAAATCAGGCATAGGAAAGGTCATTATTGCATTCACAAGAAATTACTTACCACAAGAGATCCTGCAATCCTACTCTAAGTTCCTCCTTTTACAGAGGGGGAAACTGAGTCCCAGAGAAGCTGAGTGACTTGATCCAGGTCATGCAGTTAACTTCTCTTTTCTCCTAGCCAATGCCTTTTACTTTCTGGGTATAAGGGCAGGTGCTAATTGACCAAGGTCTGACTATGAAATAAATTGCTATTGTCATTCTATTTTATTCTCTGAAGGAGACAACCTCAGGTTAGCATTTCAAAGAAGAATGAGTCACTGGGGAGGTTTAAAAGTACCTGCTAATTATTTCTTTAAAAAAAATCTTTAACTCTGGGAGAAAGGAATAAGTATCTTCAGGTGCCCATTAAGATGAAAGAGCCTGTTACCTGGCCTGCTCAGGAAGCCCAGGGACAACAGTACCCCTTGTATTTCTCCCCAGAATGCCCTCCACAGACATTATCTCACCAGCACAGAATCCCAGGGAGAGGACTGGCAAGGGTTGGTATTATGAACCTTCTCTTTTTTCCTTGTTCTAATGTGACAAGGTCAAGGAACCAGCTCAGGGAATGGATTTTTCAAAGTAGGAAAGATGTAGACTGCTTAATACTCTAGGAAGCCATTTAGAACCACAGAATACTAGTTCAGGAAGCTACCTTAGAGATCATGGAGTACAGTGGTCTACATGTTTGGGGATTTTTTCATCACATACACCATTAGTAAAAGTTTTTGAGTATGTACTCTTAATATGCATTTATTTGCTTACCAATTTTACATATATGTACAACCACACTAATAACTATATAAATAAACCTACATAAAGGGGAGGAGGGGGCATTAGTCAGTGAGGGCCCATTTCTTAGAGTAAGCACAGTAGACTCTTCCTGGTATAAACTTACATGGAACCTGCTCCAGAAGTGACTTGCTATATAGGGTGTCCCTTCCCTGATTCAGCACTTGAGAGAATACCCTATTTCCTAGTGTCAAAGAAAACCCTTTTAGATTGGTTGCTGAGCCAATACTGGGTATATCTACAAAAGGCTTAAGCCAATAGAAGAATTCTCTCTCCCTGGAAGTTTTTGAGTGAGGCAGAAATGCTGTGAACCATGGGGTAGGGGAACTCCTTCCCCATCCAGTCTTCACATGACCATGAATGCATGGTACCACTATTTCTTTTTGTCTCTGTTGTTTATTACTTTCATGACCTTAGAGGAATGACTATCAGGGACAGATGCAACAGGCTGCAACCTTGTGAGTTCTGAAAGTTCTGAAGATCCACCTATCACCTGGAATCCATGAGAGAGCCTGCTGGGAGTGGCAGCTGCCAGAGCTAGAGTGAGAAGCCAGCTTCGAGGAACAATCTACTTGACCCAGTCTAATGGTAGACTGAACTGGAAGCTGTAACACCACATCCTACTGGGGAAGGAGCAACTCATTCACTGGCTATGTCATAGCCACAAGTGAACTTGATGAGGGCCAAATACTTTGTACTCGTCAGATGAAATAATATTTGATCTCAGAGTCAATAGACAATCACTGGATTTTATTGAGGATGGGAATGACATGGTCAAATGTAAGGAGCTTTGGGAAAATTACTTTAGCAGCTATGTGGAGTATAGGTGGTAGAAGAAAAAGTCAAATGAGATCAATGATTTCCACAGTCCAGAGGAGAGAAGATGAGGGTCTCAGTTAGGGTGGTGGCTATAT
The DNA here is from genome assembly GCF_028372415.1 of Notamacropus eugenii. Lineage (NCBI taxonomy): Eukaryota > Metazoa > Chordata > Mammalia > Diprotodontia > Macropodidae > Notamacropus > Notamacropus eugenii. The sequence goes on from NC_092877.1 coordinate 316,089,825, forward strand.
GTCTAGAGAAGGGGACAGATAGGGGATATGTAGAAATAGTAAAGATAATATTTGTCATCTGATCGGATATGCAGCATAAAAAACAGTGAGGAGTTGAAGATAACAGACACCAAGGTTGTCAAACCAGGTGATGGGAAAGATAGGGATGTCCTTAAGAGAAATATGGAAGTTTGGAAGAGCAACGGTTGGAGGCAAAGATAATATAATGAGATCTGTGATCTCTCTCAGCCCTTCCATGCCTTCTCATCTCAAGCGACTTGCTGTCTCCCACACAAAATGAAAAGAAAGAAGGCAGGTGCTTGCTGGTCACTGCTCCAGACTGAAGAGACAGAGATGGTCTATATTGGGGAAGGAGGCTAGACAGAGGGTGTGGAACTTTCTGAGAGGCCCTTACCCAGCTGATGATGCTAGAAACACAATCAAAAAGAAAGGAGTTTGTAGCTTGTACAGAAGAGAGAGCAGATGGAATGGGTGAAGTGTTGGGAAATAGGGGGAGGAATACGTGTTTATTAAGTGCCTACTATGTGTCAGTCTCTGATAGATTACAGGTTGGTTTTATTGCACTTCCCCCTTACTGATTCTCATCTGAAGTACTGAGTACAGTTCTGGGTACCATAAGCTGGGTAGTACCCAGAGGAGGCCAACCACAGTGGTTCTTGGGCTAGTTTGAAGGAACTGAGGATATGATGGGCAATTTTTACAGTGTTATAAAGGAGTCAGGTCCAGAGCCCAGGTTTCCAGGCTTTGTCCCTCACTCTATCCAAGGAGAAAGGTAAGCTGGGACTACAGCCAAGAAGCTTTTGATTTGATTGAGGTGGGATAGCAGTGAAAGGTATTTCTGAAACAGCAGACAAACAGGAAAGAATCTCAGCTCCATGCAGTGATGGAAGTATGGTTCTGCCTGGGGGTGGGAAGATGAATTGAACAATCCCTTCAGGCTTTTCCCAGACAGTGTAGTAGGGCATTCTGTACTAATAGCAGAAGTAGGAATAGATGCCCAAAACTTAGACTCTAATATTGTTCAACTATTGGTAAACTGATCAATGATTTATATACTGCCAAAAGTGGGAAGCCAAAGGAGGCTTCCCTTTTTTCTCTGCCTTCCTTGTCTAATCTATACAAAATTCAGCCTGTTACCATGACTTTACAAATATCTGTCTGAAAAATATGTCCGAGTTTTAGTGGATTTCAATCTCAATATAAGTCAGAAACACAAAGAGACACAAGAAAAGCTGATAAAATCTTAGAATGCATTGAGAACTATAGATCCCAGGAATAAGAGAGTGTTGGTTTTATCAGACCTCATCTAAAGCATTAGGTATAGTCCTGGGTGCCATATGTTGGAGAATGTGCAGACAAGGCCAACTAAGATGGTGAGTCCTTGAGGCTAGTCTGAAGGAGCTGAGGATATTAGAGAAGAGCAAGGGTAGGGATGGAAGGAGGGATATGAAGGGCTGTCCAGTGGAAGAGAAACCAAACTTTAAAAAATTGCCTTACAATAAGAGCTGTTTGAAAATAAAATGAGGTTCTTCAAGAAGTGTGTTTCCTTTCTTTAGGGGTCTTCAAGCAGAGCCTAGATGCCCACTTGTCAGGGATATTATAATGGGCATTCTTTTTTGATATGGGCTGGACTAGTTTAGCCACTGAGATTCTTGCCTACTCTCAAAGTCTGTGATTATGTGAACTTTTCTTTATCAGTGTAAGACCTTCCTAAGCTAGCAAAGTCAGTAGAGGTTGGTTTGGTCCTTGTTTCGACTTTCAGTAGTACCTACCTCCCCAGCCCAACCTTTACTCTCTCATCCTGTCCACTCTTTCTTCTCAGAGAGGAGTCAATTAAACTCTCGTTCTTACTAAGGTATTAGAGACTACTTGGGCCTTTATGTGTCACCCATTCAGAGGTAGTTTATATTTTAAACAAGCTATAAGAGAAAGAACTGAGTGATAGTGAGCAAGTCACCCAGGCTCACGGGGCCCCATTTTTACCTATGTGAAGTGAGCAGGTTGGACAATGTGACCCTTAAAGGTTCTTCCTAGTTCGAACATTCCATGACTCTTCATTCCCATTTGCTTGTGCCCAGGGCAATCGCAGACACCCATTTTAACACAGTTGTCTACCACCAGCGACAAGCAGTAAATTAAAGGGCAAATGGAACAAATGGGGACTTTCAACCAAGTTTCCAACAGGAAGGAGCTGTCAGTTTGCCTAGGCTGAGGATGAAAAGAATTCCTGGGAGCTGAGGCCACTCTGGGAACAGTAGCCATGAGCAAACCCCCACCACCTCCCCTGACACACATACCTCTCCCATGGTCTTTGAGCAACGTGCAAAGGGGAGTTGATTAGAGGACAGTCCCCTCATCCAGCCACAGCTCCTGGGAGACCAGGAGGGAAAGGATAAGACAAAAAGGAAAACAGTGCTCATAGCTCACTGCAGCTGAGAGGCAAGGGGAGATTTATCATGACAGTATTACCTTCCGGACTAAATCTAGTAGAAAAAGAACTGGATTTGAAGTCAGAGAAATGAGAGATGAATCTGTATCACTGGGTGACCTTTGGTAAGTCACTGAAACTATCTGAGAATCCATTTCCTTGAAAAAGCATTGGGAAGTAGGAGGCATGGAGTCAGAGACCCTGAATTTGAATTAAGGCTTCTCCACTTAGTACCTGTGTGATCTTGGATAAATAAGTCATTTATCCTCACTGGGCCTCAGCTTTCTCATCTGCAAAATGGAATTGGACTAAGTAATATTTAAGATCTCTTCTAACTCTGTCCTCCTACTTTCATCATAGATTTTAAAAAATGAGAAAGAAATTCCCAGGGCAAGTATAGCAAAAGAACATAGAAAGAGTTGAGCCCAAGCAAATAGCTAAACTTAAACTAAATGATTCCCTTTCTGAGTGTGTCTCTCTCCCCCACGCCTCCTTCCCTTACTCTGTGTCTTTCTCTCCTTTCCTCCATTTTTCTCTCCCTCTCTCACCTTCTCTCTGTCTGTAGGTCTCTTTCGCTTCCACTCTCCTTTCCCTTTCTCTCTCCCTTCCTCCTTTCTTCTCTCTCTCTCTCTCTCTCTCTCTCTCTCTCTCTCTCTCTCTCTCTCTCTCTCTCTCTCTCTTTCCCCAACCTCCCTCCCTTTCTCACATTCCTCTCTTCTTCACCACAATGACTACACAAATCACTTGACCTTCTCCTGTCTCCAAACTCAGCTGGAAACTTGGAGTAGAAAGCCCCAAATCATGTGTGGCATCGGAGCCTACTTTCCCATGGATAAATAAATTAAATTTGGACTGAAAAGGGGAATGGACAAGAAGAAAGAGAGTTATGTCAGGAAGGAAGAGCTGGAGGGGACAGGCATAGAACATGGCAGAATGTCGAGAAATCTCTTAGCCAATCAGAGGTGGTCTTTGTTCTCAGCTGTGGCATCGCTCTTGCTCCTGCACTGAATGCTCTAGGTTTGGATCAGAGCCCAGCCCTGCTACTACCCAAGTTCTGAACATAGGCAGGAAGTGATTGTTCATGCACCAATGCAATCAATGGTCAGAGTCCTGACCTGTGGACAAACCGAGGCCCTGGTCTTGCTCTATCTGTTTCACTGTGTGAATTGGAAGGAATCATTCCACTCTCCTGTGCCTTAGTTTCTTCCCCTATGCACACAGGGATGGTGCTCAGATTAAACATGATCATAAAAACATAGATTTGTTATATTAACTAGCAGTTCTGTATTGCTTTAAGGTGTGCAAGGATCTTTATCTATTTTAACTCATTTGCTCTTCACAACAACCTATACAGTAGGTGCTATTTTATCTCCATTTTATAGATGAGGAAACTGATACTCTGAGAGCTTAAAGTGACTTCCTCAGAGGCATATAGCTAGTAAATATCTAAGGAAGGATTTAAATTCAGGTCTTCCTAAGCCCCAAGTCCATCACTCTTGGCACTGTCTCCTGTCCATTTAGAGCTGGAAGGGACGTTTGAAGTCAACCCTCTCATTTTACAGATGAAGAAAACTGAGTCTGAGAGAGGTAAAATGGTTTGCTCAGATGAAAAGATACTTTGAGTTTTGAGCACTACAAAATTCCAGAAATTGATAGACAATAGTGAGCAGTTATCTAACTACATCAGGGGCAGGTGCCTGAGAATCCTAATTTTCAGGATTTGTTTTACCTGCAGAGAAGAAAATGGGTAGAAATGGGGGCTGGGGAGGAATGTGAGACGTGGCACCAGGCCGAGACTGTGAGTTATACAATTCCAGGTACATTTTGGACTAGAAGCAGAGGGCTCATGCCACTCTGCTGGAGGCACTAAGCCTCTTATAAAATGCATCTGAGCAAACAACAGCCTGTGTTTATTTAAATCTTAAGTATCTTGGGCTTCGACAAAGGTTGTGAGCTGGAGATCTAGTTACCAACCTCCTCCTCAAGACCTGACCCCAGAATGGAAAGAGGGTTTGAAATAGAGACAGATCAGCTATAGTCAAACAGAAACTAAATCTTCCCCAGTTCTCAGTCTATTGTCTCTGCCCTCTATGACCTGAAGACTTAGAGGAAAGGGGTTGGCAGATAGAGGAAAAAGGGCTGAACTAGGACCGAGATGTCTGGCTGGGATGAATGAGGATGCTTCCCCATGAGAAGTCAATGAATGAGCTCGCATGACAAGTTCCTACAAATCGCAATGACATCTTACGTTTCCATAATGCCTTACATTTTAATGAGCCAACATGTAGATAGCCCTTTTAGTTTTATTAAGTGTTTTGCATGCAAAATTTCATTTGAGTCAGACATTTAATGAAGTAGAAAATAAAAGTATTACTTATCCCTACTTTACAAAAGAGGGAACTGAGGTTCAGAGTAACTAACACTCTTGGATGAGATGATATCAAAAGTAGAATTTGAGACATGGCTTTCTTAAATCCAAATCTAGCAACTTATTCAGTAGATGATGTGCCTTTTAAAGTTTATAAAACACTTTGAATATCAAGTCTTGCATTCTCAATGAGTGACAATGGGGAAGGAGAGAATTCAGAATTCATTTTTATTAATGAATGTTAAAGGGGCAGGTAGATGGTTCAATGGACAGAGCACTGGCCCTAGAGTCAGGGAGACCTCATTTCAAATCCAACCTTGACACTGACTAGCTGTGTGATCCTGGTCAAGTTACTTTACGATTGCCTCAAAAAAATGTTAAAAATAAATAACAATTTTTAAAAGAAAAAATACTTTGATGCCCATTTTCAAAAAGCCAATGAGGGAACTAGCATAGTTACCGATATCCCCATTTTGTACATGAAGGAAATGAAGTTCAGAAATATTAAGTGATTTGCCCAAAACCACACAGTTAGGAGAGATCCTGCAATCCCAACTCAGGGGTCTTGAGAAGTAAATCCATCTATTGCTCTGTCAAAGAATAATGGGTCTTCTTGAAACATTTTTTTTTTATTCTGAACTTAAGCAAAACAAGCATTTCCATAACAAAATAGAATAGAAAAAAAGGAGGAATTGCATGTGAAACTGCAAATCTATTTGTACAACTTGCTTTTCCTTTTAAATATATAATAAAGTTATCACGTGACTTTTTTCCTCCTCCCACCCCTGCTTTAGAGATGACTACCATTAGACATAAATATGTGTGTTTATGTAAATGTATACTACACATATTCTACTTATCGGTTTCTCTCCAGATGCAAGTAGCATGTTTCATCATAGGTCCTTTGTAGTTAATTTGAGTACTTATAATAGTCCACATGACTTGGTCACTCCAAGTTATTCTTAAAACAATCTTGCTGTTACTATATACATCACTCTCTGGGGTCTGCTCATTTCTGTCTTTGCTATTTCATCCCAGTCTTTCCATCCAGTTCATCATTCTTATAGCACCGTAGTATTCCCACATGATCATATACCACAACTTGTTTAGCCATTCCCCAGTTAATGGGCATCCTCACCATTTCCAGTTCTTTGTCACCACAAAGAGAGCTACTGTAGATATTTTAGAACATAGAGGTTCCTTCCTTTTTTTCCCTAATCATCTTTGGAAATACACTTAATAATGGTATTGTAGGGTCAAAGGGTATAGGAGGGTTAATAAGTCTTTAGGCATAATTCTAAATCACTCTCCAAAATGGTTGGACCAGTTCAGAGTTCCACCAACAGTGAATTAGTGTCCTAATTTTTCCACATCTCCAATATTTGTTGCTTCCTCCTATCATTTTAGCCAATCTGATAGCTGTAAAATGGCATCTTGAAGTTGTTTTAATTTGTATTTCTCTAATCAATAACGATTTAGAGCATTTTTCATATGACTATTGAATTATTTTGATTTCTCTGCCTGTTCGTATCCTTTGACCATTTATCAACTGGGGAAGGATTCATATTCTTATAGATCTGACAAAGTTCTTCATATATTTGATATATGAAACCTTTATGTGAGAAATTGTCTATAAAAATTTCCCCAGTTTTCTGTTTTCCTTCTGATCTTAACTACATTGATTCTATTTGTATAAAATCTTTTTTATATAATATATTTGAAATTATCCATTTTATACCTCACAATGCTCTCTACATCTTATTTACTCACAAATCACTTACCTATCTAAGTCTGATAAGAAGTATGTTCCATGTTCTTCAAATGTTCTTGTAATATCTCTCTTTATATCTAGTCATGTATCCATTTTGATCTTATCTTGGTAAATGGTGTAAAGTATTGTCTATGCCCCATTTCTGCCAGACTCATTTCCAGCTTTCTCAACAATTTTTACCAAATGATGAGTTCTTATCCCAAAAATTTGTCTCCAAACCTCCTTCTTTTACATTGTTTTTAGTTTCTTTGATATTCTTGACTTTTTATTCTTCCAAATGAATTTTGTTATTATGTTTTCTAACTCAGTAAATATTTTTTGTAATTTAATTAAGATGGCATTGAATATATAAGATTAATTTAGGTAAAATTGTCATTTTTATCATATTGGCCATCTACCATGAACAACTGATATTTCTCTATTTAAATCTGATTTTATTTGTATAAAAAAATTTTATAATTCTTTCATATAGTTCCTGTGCTTGTTTTAGCAGATATAAGTATTTTCCTTGGTATTTTATACTGTCTAGAGCAGGAGTGGGGAACCTGCGGCCTTGAGGTCATATGTGGTCTTCTAGGTCCTTGGGTGTGGTCTTTTGACTGAGTCCAAATATTACAGAACAAATCCTTTAATGAAAGGGATTTGTTTTATGAAGTTTGGATTCAGTCAAAGGACCACACTTGAGGACCTAGAGGGCCACATGTGACCTTAAGGCCGCAGGTTCCCTACTCCTGATCTAGAGTTATTTTTCATGGGGTCCCTCTTAATATCTCTTCATGAGGGTTTTGTTGGTGATAAATAGGAATGCTAACGTTTTATATGGGTTTACTTTATATCCTGCTACTTTGCTAAAACTATTGTTTCAACTAACCTTTTAGACTAGTCTTTAGGATTTTCCAACTATATCATTACATCATCTGCAAAAAGAGATAGTTTTATCACCTCATTGCCCTTTCTGATTCCTTCTATTTAATTTTCTTCTCTTAATGCTATTGCTAGGATTTCCAATACAACTCTGAATAATAATGGTGGCAGTGGGCATCCTTGTTTTACACTTAATCTTACTGGTAAGGCTTCTAGCTTATCCCCATTACAAATAACACTTGCTGATGGTTTCAGCTTCTTATCAATTTAAAGAAAAATCCATTTATACCTATACTTTCAAGTGTTCTTAATAGAAATGAGTGTTGCACTTTATCAAAAAATTTTTCTGTATCTATTGATATAATGATATACTTTTTGTTATTTTTGCTATTGATATAATCAATTATATTAATAGTTTTTCTCATGTTAAACCAGCCACCTCTGGACTATCTGCAGAGCCCAGTACTATGCATAAAAGCTTTTATTCATCATGGTCACATATATAGAAGAAGCATATTTATTCCTCATGGGCAATATCAACTTATCAAGTTTTTATTAAGTGTCAATGTTATAGCTCTGCAAAGGATCATCTAATCCTACAGATGCTCCTCATTCAAGACAAGTAACAACCAATCCGTAAAGGAAAAATGGGGAGGGAGAAGGAAGGGAAAGGAAGAACCATTTATATGCTGCCTACTATGTGTCAGGTGTTTTTTACAAATATTATTTCATTTGATTTTCACAACAACCCTTATTTTACATATGGGGAAACTAAGGTTAAGTGTCTTGTACAAGGTCATATCTGAGACTGCATTTAAACTCACCTTCCTGACTCCACTACACCCAAAGCACCACCATACCCAAAGCACCACCGCCCCTGGGCAAATAGACAACTGAGCGATGTCTTTTGGCCAAGAAAACTACTAGTCATGAGAAACTACAATGCATAGAAGTGAAGGTCCACCTTTGACTCCTACTGGCTGCTTGATCCCAGGGAAATCATTTAACCTCTCAATTCTCTAGACAATTCTCCAAATCTGAAAATTTCAGTATAGGAGCCAAACAACATCAACTGGGAATCAATGAAGAAGCAGTAGTGAACCAGCTTACAAAGGGTCCTTAAACTGATGAAATCACAAATCAAGGTTGAAAAGAAAAAGGGAAAGGTTAGGTGCACTATGGAGTTAGTAAGGAGGGAAGAAAGAATATATAGGAGTTTCATGTTTAATAGGATGTGGAGGAGAGAAGGCAAAGCTTTCTTTCTGGCAGTTAAAGAAGCTTTCTAAAAAGAGATTAGCTGCAGAATCTTGCTGGAATGACAGGACATGGTGATGTTGGGAGGATCAGGTTGAGAGGGCAGGAAGAATCCTACGGTATGACACAATATTTCATCCTGGTGAAGTGATCGAATATGAGCTTTGTCTCTGTCTCTCTGTCTCTGTTTCTTAATCTGTCTTACAATGCATAACACACTATGTATATAATATGTGTATATATTCATGTATATGTGTGTATGTGTGTAGATATAGATAATGTGATATGACAATTCATATAGGCTGCACCTACACATCCAAAATTTCACAGAGAATTTAGGGGAGTGACCAGATACCTTGGAGAGATAATGTGGAAACAGTCTTGGATTTGGGGTTAGGAGATCTGAGCTCTGCTATTTAAGTGCCTGTATGAGTTTTGGAAAGGAATTTAATGACTAGGAGCACCAGGTTCCTCTTCTGTTAAATGAAGGTGTGGGACAAGATGACGTCTAGGAGTTCTTTCAGATGTAAACCTTCAGAATGTAAATTCCTTGAGCACAGGGACTGGTTTGTTTTTGACTTCACAGTCCCTCAGTGCTTAACCGAGTTCCTGGCACACAGTAAACATTTAATAGATGCTTACTGAATTGAATCAAATTGAATCAATAATCCTATTGAAGTTATTTGGGTGAGGACCATCACTTTGTAAATTTCAAGTGAAATTGATTCCCTTCCTAATTCCCAGGGCTGAATTACCAGATAATTTTCTCAGTTCTCCTTATGACTTTGCCTTCGTAGACACAGCCATAGACTCATTCTCACACTCCAAAAGGGTGGGGAGAAAAAACTATTTTTCCCAGGGCCTGTTAACTGCACCCTCCTCTGTGTGTGACTCAGACATGAGATAGGGTCTAGCTGAGGCTTTTAATTACAGGGACACAGTCAGGCTACCTAATCAAAGCAGAGAGCAGTCACTCTCCTCCCAGAATGCTAAAGGAAAAGGGAGTCACAGAGAAACTAGAGGTTGGAGATCTAGTTTATACTTCTCTAACAGACAACCCCTGGGACTCAGCCCATGTCCTCCTTCCTTCCTCCTTCCTCCTCCTCCTCCTTCCTCTTCCTTCTCCCTCTTCTCTTCCTCCTCCTTCTCCTCCTCCTCCACTGGGAACTGGGAAAAGGAATAAACCTTCTTTTTTGCATGGAGGTTTTATAGTCAACAGGAAAGACAATCCTGTTCATCTGACAAATCATTCTGAGGAGACAGGTTTCTTTCATGTGGCCATATCCATAGTTTAGAATATGTTTGGGGGAGGAGGAGGTTGAGAAATAATAGTTCCACAGCTGGAAGGAACCTCAGAGATCATCTCATCCAACCCTCTCATTTTACAAATAAGGAAACTGAGTTCTAGAGAATGTAAATGATTTACGTAAAGCCACATAGTCAGAGGTAGCATTTGAACACAGGACCTTGGACTTCAGACTCACTGTTCTTTCCTCTGTATGAAACTACCACTCTACAATGAGCCTGGGTTCATATCTGCAGCTAAGCAAAGGCTTAGAGGTATTGGAGATACTGGAGACATGCCATATTGTGGTTAACTGGGACTGTAGCTGGGTTGTGCTGGGCTGTGGTTGCTGAGCAAAGTGTTGACCAAACTCCTTCTGGCCACCCAGAACCTATCTGGAACCTATCTGCCACCCTTCTCCCTCAAATGGGAAACAAAGTTGACAACCACGTGCCAGCCCAGACAAAGCCATAGAACTGGAAGTGGAGATGGTGATTCTGGGTTACCACTATGCTTGTCTGACCAGCTGCATCCCACCTGTCTCTTCCTGTCTCATCACTTACAAAGACTCAAGATGTCCTTCCATCTTTTCAACTGCATTACCATTCGGCCTGTCCCAGCAGAAGAATATACCATCTCCCAGACTAGACCATCATAAAAGGAACTAGCACATGAGATGAAATGTCATAGACAGCATCCAGCCAAAGGTTCCTCTCTGTGCCTCAGTATCCCCTTTGGGTGTTAGATAGAATCTTTCCCATCCCTCCTTCTCTTTCCTCAGACAACAATGAGGATGAATGAGGTCATGTCTGTGGAGCACAAGTGGGGACTACTCATCAGCCCTGTTCTCTGTCCCTGCAGGAAGCATTCTGCTTTGCATGAGGAGAGGTGAGATCATCATGAGAGGTTTCCTTGACTTTTCACTTGCCATAGACCAGGAGAAGTTCACACAGCAAAACTGGAACTTGATTCAACTTTATATGTCTAGAGAGGCATGAATGAATGCATGAACCAACAAATGAATGAATATGCATTAATTAACCACTTACTGTGTACCAGGGATAAAAATACCGAAAAAAAAAAGTTCTTGTCCTCAAGGAGCTTACATACTAATAGGAGAAGACAATGCCTATAGTGTAGTGGTGACCAAGGAGGGGTGATTTGAATTGGGAAGTCAGAAGGGTGATAAATGAAACCAATAACCCATTGATATATCCTTTCTAGGAATGGTAGTGTTAATTTGATTAGTATTCTCAGACTTAGAGGTAGAAGAAATGGAGGAGCTGAGAAGTGGAGAAGACATGTAGTCCTCAGGCTCCTGGCATAAAGAAAGCCAGAGAGTAGGCTGGAATGACTAGCTAGATCAGTTCCTTAGCACCCAGCATAGATGAGGCCAATCTAGCTTGATGGCTGGCATGAGCCACTTAGTTTTACTCTGCTCTACTGTTAATCAGTTATGAAAATGTGTTGAACTTAAAGAGGAAACAAGGTATAGCAGGAAGTGAAATGGATTTTGAGTCAGAGGACTTGGGTTCAAATTCTACTCATCACCAGTTGTGTGACCTTAGACAAGATTCTTGACTTCTCTAGGCCTTATTTCCCTCACCTGCACAAAGAGGGAATTGCTTAGATGGCCTCCAATATTCCTCCTGGCTCTAAAAATCTGATCTCTTGACCAAGTAAACACCTACTTCATGGTGCGAACTTTCTATTAAACTTAATACAAAGCAACCATCTGCTCAACTGGCCCCAAATAATCTAATGGGATTTAATTTAAAGCAATGAGCCATTATCTAAATGCCTGGTAGATTTTGGTTCCTCTACTAGGCCTCAAGGACAAAGATGGAAAACACAACCCTGCTATAAAGGAGCTTTACATTCTACTGGGAGCCTGACTCACCAACCTATGGATGACTCACTCTGGACTTTGAAACCAAAGGCTTAGGTCAGTCAAACAAAAAAATACTGGCAGCCCAGAAGAAATTCAATTCAACAAACATTTATTAGGTGCTAGACTGATGTGAAGGATTCAAAGATGCAAAATATGGTCCCTGCCCTGAAGGAAAATCACCAACCAACATGATGAAATATGCTAAATGCCAAAAATACCAGTCAGACAATGAGATGGGTTGAATGAACCCAACCTATGAAAACTAACAATTGTGCTCTCCTAAGCAATATCTAGGGCAGTTAGGTGTGGCAGTGTAGTCAGGAAGGTATACTTACTAACTGTGTGACCCTGGGCAACTCATTTAATCCTTTTGCCTCAGTTTCCTCATCTGTAAAATGAGTTAGAGACTGAAATGACAAGCCATTCCAGTATCTTTGCCAAGAAAATCCCAAATGGGATCACAGAAAATCAGACACAACTGTCAGTAATAGCTTCAGCCAGGTCTGGAGTTTAGATGTCACCACTCAAGTCCATCCACACACAGTAGCAGAGACTTCAGTTAGCATAGAGTATGACCATAAACCCTGATCACATTCAATTATCTCAAAAAATCATTTAAGTCAGGGAAGGGACTTTGAAGTCATCAGGTTCATTGCACTCTGGAAACTGAGTGCCAAAGGCATAGAGTGACTTGTCCAAAATCTGTTAGTGGGAAAACTAGAGCCAGAATTCAGATCTTTTAACTCCCAGTCTAGGGCTCTTTCCCATACCAGAAATTGCCTTTCTGTGTCCTTGGTCACCAAGGGGACAGGGATAAAGAGGGTGTATAGATCAATGCATCCACTGTTTGCAACAAGTTAGGGACAGAGTCAAGTTGAAACAAAGATCTCATCGCATTCAGTCAATAATCTTCAAAGATCTGAAGGTCATTATTAATTCCCTTTCAGGTTCTTCCCCAGGCTGAACAATAGTGTTGGTTCCATAATGACAGGGACTATGTTTTATACTTTATATATTCCCTACAATCCCAGTGCAGTAAATTGCATTCCATGTCTGGTGATGCTGTTTCCCCAGCACCCTCTTCTGTGCCACACAGCTGGAGGATGGGTCTCAGGGGGCCTCCCTAATATTATTCTGCTCTCCCTGCTTGTGGTCTCCTCACCTCAGCTCACCAAGCAGCAGATCCTTTGTGAATATCTGGTGAAAAAGTGGACAGATGAATAAATTAATATATCATATATATGCCCTTGAAGATAATGAACCTTTTTGTCTTAAATTTATAAATTCTTGTTTACATTTTTTTTTTACATTGCCAAAATTCCTCTTACTTTCCCCTACCCCTTCCAGAGACGTACTACAAATCACTTAATCTCTATGTGCTTCAGGTTTGGTTTGGTTTGGTTTTCATGAAATAGGGATAATAACAACATCCACCTTCCAGGATTTTTTTGAGAATCAAATGAGATAATAACAGTAAAGCACTTAGCACAGTGCCTGACACATAGTTAAGAAATACTTATTTCCTTCCTTCCATATAGCAAATAAATTTTTTAAGAAAGAAAAATAAGAAGAAAGGAAAAAGAATTAGCAAAAATTGATCAATACATTGAAAAAGTCCAAAATGCCATGCAATATTCCATACGCACAAACATCCAAACTCTGCAAAAGGGTGGGGTGGAGACATTTTCCCATGTGTATTCTTTGGAGCCCGTTTGTGTCTTACAATTTCACAAGGTTCCCTTTTGATTGTTTTCTGACGGTTATGCTTTCCATTTAATTTACGCTGTTGTAATCATTGTTTATCGTGTTTTCTTGGGTCTGTTTACTGTGCTCTACCTCAGTTCATGTAAGTTTTTCCATGCCTTTCTGTATTCTTCAGACTCATCCTTTCTTATAGCACAATAATAATCCACTCATGGACCACAATTCATTTAGTTCTTCTCCAACTAATGGACACAAAAATAATGTTCCTAAAGATTGCTGCCTGTAAGTGGATAATAATAGCGACTCATAGTTATACGGTTCTGTATGTTTGTGCTATTTATGTACTTTGTATGCATTATCTCACTGTCTGTCTTGAGAAGATCTGGGGTCAGATTTCATCTCTGGTCTTTACTACCTGTGTGGTCTTGGGAAAGTCACTTAACCTCCTCAGGTCTATTTTCTAATCTATAAATTGGCAGGGTTAGACTGGGTGATACCTTCCAGATCAAGACCTATTACCCTTACAACAACTGAGGGGTGCCCAGATGCCCCTCAGTTGCCCAAGTGGCATAGAGTAGGCTGGTGACCAAAGCAAGAATCATAGAAAGAAACTCTGGCTGAAGAATTCCAAGCATCTGTTCATCTCTCCCCCGGTTGTACTACTTACAGATTTGTCTGACTGACTTCTCTACTATGTGCCAGGAAACTCATTACTGGAATAACCAATCTCATCATCCTGAAAGATCTCATCAGCTTTAAACTTCTACCTCATCACTACCCCCTGCATCTCTAATTGGAGGGTGGAGAAAGGGCATATACTGGAAACTTCCATTTAAGGAGAGACCCCAGCTAAGAAATCTCCTCATCTCTCAAATGGCTAAACTATCTTGGAATTTCTCTGATGGATATAATATTCCATCCATCTCACCTACCCCTCTGGGGATTATCTTCAGTACCTTGGGCACCTTGAACATCTTCCCTGGACTCCTAAACACACTTTTTGTTTCCTTTTGTGTTTTGTCTTCCTCCTTTAGGACTTTGTATCCCCAGTACTACAGATAGCTAGGTGATACAGTGGATATAGCACCACACCAGGAGTCAGAAGGACTTAATTTCAAATCCAGTCTCAGACACTTACTAGTTGTGTGGCCCTGGGCAAGTCAATTAACCCTGTTTGTCTCAGTTTCCTCATCTGTAAAAATGAACTGAGAAGGAAATGGCAAACCATTCCAATATCTTTCCCAAGATAATCCTAAATGTGGTCACAAAGAGTCAGGCACAATGGAAAAAAACAATGTCCACTTAACTGTTCACTACTATCATCCCCATTTTCAGTTGAGGAAACAGGTTGAGAAAAGGTTAAGTGACTTATACAGAGTCAGACAGAGTGAGATTTAATCCTAGGTCTCCCTGACTGACGTCAAGCCCCCAGTAGAATCTGTCAATTTTCAGTGACCATGGTAATGAAGACTAACACTGTGATCAACATCTTTGTTCCTCCTAAGCCAGGGATGGGTGGCAGCCCTGAGGGTCATGGGTCAGGCCTGTTTGCCTGGCGATACTGTTACCCCACCATCCACAGCTGGGCCATAATTGGAGATAAGGTTTCAGTGCCTTGATTCTGCCTTCCCTACTTGTAGTCTCCCATTCTCAGCTCAACCCAGGCAACAGCTTATGTGGCCATGCCCAGCTTGGGCTTTCTGTATACTCTAGGTGTGGATCAGTGGATTTCACTTCAGTCCTTGTTATTGGGCTGTGGGTCAACCCCAACATCACTGGGCAGCCATCTAAGCTGGGCTCATCTGAAATCAAGCATCTGAGTAAAAAAAGAAAAAAAAACCCGCTATCCAAGTGATTGCTTGAATGAAGAAGGACAGTTTAACTCTTTAGAGGTTCAAATCTTTGAAAGCAGAGAGGCTTTCACAAAGAGCCTGGCTATACTTTGGGGAGCCTTTTCAATTTCAGATTCATTGTACCCACCCAGAAAATAGAAGATTCACCAGATGATACCTCCCAGGGTGCTGTCATCATTTCTTGAAAATCACAATAAGCATGTATCTGGCTGTCTGGCCTATGCACTAATTTGTAAATAGAAATTAATTTGAGGAAAGAAAAGGTATTAACACCTGGTGGGGGACCAAGAAAGCATAAAGGCAGAGATGACATCTAACCCGAACCTTGAAAGAAGGTAAGGCTTCTGAGAAATGTGAGTATCTTCCAAAAAAGGGTGTGAGTTACATTTTCTCTAACCCTTGCTTAAGTCTGTGGCGGTGGGGAACCTGTGGCCTTGAGGTCACATGTGACTCTCTAGGTCCTCAAGTGAATCCAAACTTCACAGAACAAATTTCCTCAGTAAAAGGTTTTGTTCTGTAAAACTTGGACTCAGTCAAAATGCCACATCTAAGGACTTAGAAGACCACATGTTCCACAGGTTCCCCACTCCTGGACACTACACAATCAGCAGAACAACTAATCAAGCCTTGTCCTTATGACTTGCCATTATGGAGGTGTAAGTGCTCACACTGAGAATTTAGTAATCTGGGCTCTCTAGGCAGCTCAGCTGTCTCTGACACACTCCTAGAGGAGTTTCCATATGGCCTTCCCCATTGGAATATAAGCTTCTTGCAGACAAGGATTGTGGTTTGTTTTCTTTCTTTGCATCCCTAGAGTTTAGCATAATGTCTAGTATATAGGAAGCCCTTCATTAATATGAATTTGATGACAGTACTCCAAACTGTCTTTGAAGTTAGCATACTTGAATCTGAACTCTCGCTGCAGCAGTGTAACTTCAAACAAATCATGTAGCCATTCTGAGTCTAGATTTCCCCATCTGTGAAAGGCTGAAATTGTATTTATACCACCTGACTTAAAGGAAAGTATTTTGTGAACCTTAAGGAGCTACAGAAATGTGAGTTATTATTATCATCCATCAGACCAAACAGTCTAGTTTGACTATCTCTATGGATCATATTACCTGGGTAAAACTGTTGTCTTCCCTCACAAGAAATCTACCCCATGACCCTCTCTCCCCACTCCTTTTTATAATCCTTCTTGCTTAATGATAACCAAGCTCATCCCCATCCCTGCGACCTGTTGGTATCATTTCTGCTCCATCTCCAATCTCTCCTACCTACCCTTACCTCCCCAGCTGCCTCTGCACCAAACCTGGAGAGAGCTGGGCTATTTCATGTCCTCAGGAGGATTTGGCACCCTTTGCAAAGAACAAGGGGGAGGTGATGGATTCCTGGCATGATGCACCTCTCAGGCAGCCCCAGCCAGCTGCTGCCTCTCCTTAATCCACAGCACCACCTTTTGAGGAGAGATTGAACTCTGGAAAGAAAATAAAGTGAACTATCCCAGACTCCTTCCATGCCTGAGAGTAATCTCAGGGTGGACAGAGCTCCACAGAAGTCGTGTCTTCCACACCCCTGCCTCTGGGCAGGCCTCCCTGGGATATGATGCCCCCTTTAAGTTTGAGAAGGATGAACTGAATGAATGATTGTGGGCAAATTCTGATACTCTAGTGAGATTTAATGATAAACTACTAAAATTATTCACTGAACTGAACAGAGCTGTGTTATCCCAGAATGCTTTGTGAGAGGAGAGAGGAAAAAGAACTCTAATGGTTCAAAGTATATCCCTCTGAATGAGTCTATTTAATAACTATTTATGAAGCACCTATTGCATGCAAGATGTTACTTTGAGCACTAGAGATCCAAAGATGACATGACAAAACAAAGTCTCTGCTCTCAAGGAATTTACATTCTGCAGAGAAGACATGACACATAACCTTCTGAGTAACTGATAATAATAGTAACACTTATATAGTGTTTACTCTAGGGGGCACTATAGTGCCTAGAGTGCCAGGCCTGGAGTCAGGGATACTCCTCTTCCTGAGTTAGTTCGAATCTGGCCTCAGACACTTATCAGCTGTGTGACTCTGGCCAAGTCACTTCATACTATTTGCCTCAGTTTCCTCATCTGTAAAATGAGCTGGAGGAGGAAATGGCAAACCACTCTGGTATCTTTGTCCAGAAAACCCCAAATGGGATCACAAAGAGTCAGACAGCTGAAAAATAACTAAACAGCAAAAACAGGCCAGCCACAGTATTAAGGACTTCATAACTATTATCTCATTTGATCCTCACAACCCTGGGAGGGAGGTGCTGTATTACCCCTATTTCATAGATGAAGAAATTAAGGCAGAGGTTAAGGGACTTGCCTAGGGTCACATGTAATTAAGGAGATACGTAATGATAAAAATGAATGCCACGATTTAGGGCAACAGTTCTTAACTCGAGGTCCATAGACAGATATCAAGGGATCCATGAGCATGGATGGGGAAAATGCATTTTTGCTTTCAGTAAACTTCTACCTTGAAATTGGTATTTATTTCAATTATGAATATAGGTAACAAATATTATTCTAAGAGGAGGGCCGTAGGTTTCACCAAACTTTTAAATGGGTCTATGATATTACCCCCCCAAAAAAAAAGATTAAGAAACTCAGGATTGGGGTTGAGACAAGGAGAAGCAGAGGATTTTGGATTACTACAGGGAGAAACAACTTTAGGAATCATTTAGATCAATTCTCATTTTGTAGCTGAGGAAACTGAGGGATAAGGAGGTTAAGTGACTTGCTCAAAGTCATACAGAGGCAGTAAACATTAGGGGCAGGGTTTGAACCCAGATCCCCTGAAATCAGGTAAGGAAAAGTTTTCTGTAAGAAGTGGCTTGAGAGTCGAGCCTCAAAAAAAGCTATCAGATTAGCTAACATGACAAATCAGAAAGATGATAAATGTTGGAGAATGTAGGAAAGTTGGAACACTTAATTCATTGTTAGTGGAGCTGTAAGGTAATTCAACCATTCTGGAGAGCAATTTGGAACAGTGCCCAAAGGGCTACAAAAATGTGCATACCCTTTGAGCCAGCAATACTGCTTCTAGGACTGTATCCCCAAGAGATCATAAAAATGGGAAAGGGTCCCACATGTACTAAAATATTTATAGCAGCTCTCTTTGTGGTGACCAAGAACTGGAGATCGAGGGGATGCCCATCAATTTGTAATGGAATACTATTGTGCTATAAGAAATTATGAACGGGAAGACTTCAGAAAGGCCTGGAAGGACTTATATGATCTGATGCTGAGTGAAAGGAGCAGAACCAGGAGAACATTGTACACAGTAACAACCATAATTTGCGAGGAATTTTTCTGGTAGCCTTAGCCCTTCACAGCAATGCAAGGACCTGGAACATTCCCAAAGGACTCTTGTAGCAAAATGGCATCCACATCCAAAGAAAAAACTGTGGAAGTGGAAGGCAAAAATGAACAGAATATTTTCTCTTGTGTTTTGTTTTCTTTTGGTTTATTTTTTCTCATGGTTTCCCCCATTCATTTGAATTCCTCTATGCAACGTGACTAACATGAAAATGTGCTTAATAAGAATGTATATAAAGAAGGGAAGGAGGGGGAGAAAATCGAAGACTTATGGTAATGATTGAAGAAAACTGAAAACAAATAAATTAATAATTTAAAGAAAAGCTCTAAGAGGCAGAGATGAGAAATGAGTGTACTCCACTGAAACCAAGACACTCTTTGCAAACATTATGGAGGAGTGAGGTAGCATGCTGAGTTCAGGAAACAGCAAGGAGGCTATTTTGGTTGGAATATAGAGTGCTTAAAAAGAGAGTAATGGGAAATAAATCTAGAAAATGTTAGGCTGGAGTCAGTGAGCTTAGGCAAGACATGATCTTTCTTTTTTTATTTTTTTTCTCTCTCAAATACATGTGAAAACACTTTTTAACATTTGGTTTTTTTTAATTTTGAGTTCCACATTCTCTCCCTCCCTCCCTTCTTCTCTCCTTGAGAAGGCAAGCAATTTGATATAGATTATACATGTGTGGTCATGCAAAACATATTTCTATATTAGTCACATTGTAAACAAAGACAGACAAAAAAAGAGGGAAGGAAGAATGAGAGGAAAAGAGGGAGACAGAGAAGGAAGGAAGGATAGAAAGGAAAGAAAGAAAGAAAGATGGACAGTATTTTTCATCATGAGTCCTTCAGAATTGTCTTGAATCTTTGCATTGCTGAGATCAGCTAGGCCATTCACAACTGATCATCATACAGTAATTGCTGCTATTGGGTACGATGTTCTTCTGGTTCTGAGCACTTCACTTTGCATCAGAAGACACAACTTTCTGTGTCCTGAGGGTGAAATGCCAAGCTAAGCAGTCGGTGCTTTCAGGAGGCAATAGGAAGCTGGTACAGATTCTTGAACAGGAGAGTGACATGATCTCATCATCCTGACTATATCCTTTATGTGTGTGGCTTATATGCTCTCCCTGCTGCCTCTCCACTGGAAATGGCAAAAATGGTGGTATTTATAGCTTTGAGACATGTATGTGTGTGTGTGTGTGTGTGTTTATGTGTTTCTAATCATGTTGTCTGCTATCCAGAAACTGGGACATGGGGACCTTCCAGAGGGACTCTGATGACAAGTTGGGGACCAAGGAATATTCTCTGACTCACTTCCTCCCTCCAGAGTTTTATCTTTCGAGGTCTTGATACCCATGTACAAACTGTATAGACAGTGCAGGTATGGATCTCTTCTCATTTGGGACAAGAGCTGCATGTGCGCCTTCCAACATCACTGGTTTCCAACCATGATCATTGTCAGTACGTAGTAAGTGCTCTTTCAAAAGCTCCTACCATACTGGTAATCCTTCATATTCCAATCTGCTTGACACTTTATAGTTCAAAAAGTGTTTTACTTGGAAAAACAGATCAACCCCTCCCATCTTATTTCATATAACTGCCCCTTCACATACTCTCTACTCCAGGCACTCATGTGCCAGATGTTCTCATTATGTGACATCCCATCTCCTATCCCCATGCCTTTCCATGAGTGCTGCCCACCCTCACCCTTACATTTGTAGCACCCTCCATCTTCATCTCTATATCATAGCTTCCTTCAAAGAACATCAGGCCTCTCCTGATCCCACAATTATTAGAATTCTCTCTCCTTTCTCTCTCTCTCTATTTCTCTACTCTCTCTTCCCACACTCTTCCCCCCTCTCTCTCTCTCTCCCCCTTCTCTCCCTTGAACTTATATTATCTTGTACATATTATAAATTTGCTTACCCATCTGATACTCATCTGGACTTCATAATTGTCTCCAGAAATTCATCTTCTTGCAAGATGACATCAGCTCTGAAGTGAACACTCCTTAGTACTTTGCTACCCCTTGGTAGGGGAGTATTGAGGAGCTAGATGAGACAGAGGGCAGACACTGGAGACCTTTTCCCAAGACCTTTTTAAGAGGGAGTCCAAGGTAGACGTCATCATTTCCTACCTGGCTATAGGATTTCATCATCTCTCTCCCCAACTTTTCAGCTTCATTTTATGCATTGTCTCCCCTCTTAGCCTTCAAGTTCCTTGAGGTCATGAACTATGCTTTGTCTTTCTTTATATCCTCAGCATTTAGCACAGTGCCCGGAACACAGAAGGTACTTAACAGATATTTTTGGACTAACTGACTTACTTGTATAAATGTTGTGTGGACTGTTTTTCCCGGTATAGAATATAAGCTCTGTTGGGTCAGAGATATTTTTTTTTTTGGTCTTTGTATCTTCATTGCCTATCACAATAACTTGCATCCAGCAGACATTTAATAAATGTTTATTGAACTACACCCCTAACCAAAAAGGAATCGTCTGGCATCTGAGCAGAAGCTGAGAGTCTATGGAACTGAATGGTCACTGAGCTTGCAAATGTGGCTTTTCTGAAAAGAACTTGGAGAACCCTGGGTTGTCCAAAGTCCAGCTTTAGGGTTTCCCAAGGAATTCATCATGACTCCTTAACATACTGGACCCATAAAGTCAGCATGAAACCCAAATGACCTTTGCTCAGTCCCCAGTGAGTTTGGGGAGGAAGGGACTAGTGGGAAAAGGAAGTGAAGGAAATCTCCTTTTATTTTGATTGTTTATTATTTCCTTTCTGTTGACCAGAATTAATGGCTGTCCCCTTGCTGAGATGTCTAGGAGCCAGATGCCATGTGCAGGAGGTCAACAGAAAGAGCCACAGCCCAAACCCCTGGGTCAGCTGGGCCAGGAAAGGCTGTGGGAGAAGGGAAGTAAGACTCCTTCTAGGACCTGTCCCCACTAACTTTTCCCTGAAGGCTCCTATTTTCTCAGTCTGGGCCTAATTAGTTGGGTTAGTGGATACATTTGCATGTGATTTGCACATAATTTGCAGAGGCCCTTATTAATGGCTCATTCTCAGGTGAACAACTCCTGGCTTCAAATTCTGTGTTGGGACATTAACGTTACAGCCTGGAGGCTATCTCAGAGCAGAGTCCCTCTATTTTGTATCTAGCCAGCATTTAACCTTTCTGGTACCTTGGACCCCTTTAGTCTGGTAGAGTCTATAGACCCCTTCTTGGAATAATATTTGTAAAGGAGTAATAAAAACTACATAGGAGCATATAAATATAGTAATATAATAATACGATTATATGATAATATATTATATAATTATGTTATAACAATATAGTATAATATAGTCTATAGACCCCTTTTTGGAATAATACTTGTAAAGGAGTAATATAAAATACATAGGAGTACATAAAGATAATAATATAATAATACTATTACATGATATTATGCTATAATAATATAGTATACTATAACAAAGTAATATAAACTACATAGGATATGAAGGAAACTACGCTGAAATACAGGTTTCAACATTTTTTCTTCTTTTTTTTTTAGTTTATGGATCCCAGCTTAAGAAACCTTGAAATATAAGTAGTCTAGAAAGGCAAAGAGACTTAACTGAAGTCATATAGCAAGTCTAATGTGATTAATAAGCAGAAAAGAAAGCCTTCCTGACTCTTAAGACAGGGCTCTTTCCATAACATTACACTCCCACGCAAAATGTGATCACTTTTCCTCCTCATTCACCCACTGTTTTTAATTCAACTTCCTCTTCTCCAAATTACATGAAAGAGTCAGGGGAAGATGCTTCTGGGAGAGAAAAGCTAAAGGCAGATTGCAAAGCGACTAGAAACCTCCACAATCCAGAGTCTGAAGACCACTGCATTAAACAAAAGCTCTGTTTTTCCAACAAGACCTGGGATTATTAGATTCTTCTGGATGCCAACTCCCTCAGTCACCTTAGTCTGTCTCTGAGTGGGTTGTCTGGATTACACCAGTAACTCATCAGCTGGAGAACAATGGATCTGTAGCTTTGAAAGCTACCTCCCCAGCTTCAGTCATTTAAAACACCCCTGCCTAACCCAACTTGTCTCCTTCAGAAAGGAAGATTCATTCTCTGTATCCCATCTCAGTACTTAATGTCCCAGAAATCCAGCAGTCATCTCTTTCATCATTAACTCAATAAGAGCCACAAGAGACGCTTTAAATTCACAGCAGCCAATAAGCTGTTTACTTCACATGTTTCCACCAGCTCCATAGACAAGGGGCAATATAAACTTTGTCCCCTCAGAAAAGAAACTTTAGTAACGCTCATATCTCTAGGAGAAGGTCATACAGTGCACCTAGCCCCTTTGGCTCTGGCCCTAGATGTCCGTTGGCCAAGGCCAGTTTTTAACCCTCATGTACTTCCCACAGCAGACTCATGATAGCTGATGTCATATTTCTCTCTTCCTCTTCCTTGTGTTTTTACTTAGCTTAATTTGTTCCTCTCTCCCTCCCCAGTAGAATTTGAGCATCTCAAAGACAGGAACTATGGTTACATGTATCTGATGTCAAACATCTGGACATTTGGGAACATTGAGATGATCAATGACACTGTTTAGGTTTCCATCCAGATGCTAAGAACTGTGGAGGAGCTTGTATCTCCTACTTCCTCTCTGGCTCCTTGAGGCAGTCATTCATTCATAAATACTGAGTGCCTACTGTGTGCAAGCCATGTCCCAAGGGCTATAGGATGCTCAAACTTGGATTAGGCAGAGCCCCAAGCCTTATGCTATCAGCCTGCCTTCTAAGTTGGCTGCATCCCTGGCACCCTTCAGTGGGAAAAACTACCTTGAAAACCCCCAAATCTAGTCCTAGGAACCACATACATTTCAAGAAAGAACTTGAAAGGGAGTGACAATCCCCAGCCAATGTACAGCAAAGGAATCTGGGCTTTAAAAGCATAGAAATGAGGGAGGAGGAAAGAAAAAAGCATTTATTAAACATCTACTGTGTGCTAAGTGTTAGGCTGACAAATACAAGCAAAAGTTGCCATCCGGGAACTTATATTCTAATAGAAAAACACACAAAAAGTAGCTAAAATAAAAAGGTGAGGGGAGGAATAAACATGTTCCTGGTCCCAAACTTCTAGGAGAACCACCCACCACATTATATCTGCACAAAGAACTGCAAGCAGAGTGGGAATGAATGGAACACAACTAAAAAGCTACTTGGTGGCACAGCAAAGAGGCCTCAATTATTTCTTCTTCTAAGTCAAATGGGATTTTATTTTTCCTTCTCTACTTTGTCATAATAAATGTTCCTGACATTCCTTATTCTCCAGGAACGCCGGTCATAGTCTTCATGATCGCATCATGACTAGCCAGGACTGGGTGTAGACAGAGGAGAGCAGAAGAAAGAACATCATCATGGAAGGCAGCCAAGCACAGTTCAAGAACGATAAGGATGGTACCAACCGTATCATTTGAAGAGAACTGGGGAGAGTCATTCTTAATTATTCTCCAGCAGTTGAACAGTTGCTGTGTGGAAAAGAGATTGGACTAGGAGTCATGTGTAGATACTGCCGAAAGACAGATTCCTCTACAATGCAAGGAAAAATCCTAGAAATTAGAGTAATCCCAAGGGAATGGAGAGTTTCAGTGTAAGAGGAGCCCCCTAATTTAAGGTCTTCAAGCAGGGGCAAGACAAGTTCTTGTGGATAGAGGAGAATTTGGTTTAGGTATGGATTGAACAAGATAATTCCTAAGTTCTCTTCCAATTTTGTAACTCCTAAGATCACAATCAATTCTGAGAGTCTATGTTTCTGTTTTTTTACTTCTTTTTTCTTTCTTTCTTTCTTTTTTTTGAGCAGGCCTGTGATTTTATTCACATAGGGGAAGCAGTTCTCAAAGTGTGGTCCAGAAACCCCTGGAAGTATTATTGCTCGTAATAATACAAGGACATTTTGATTTCTAACATGGTAAATACTGATAGATACAACCCACTTAAAAACTTATGCGCAGTCTTTTCAATAATTTTTAAGAGTATAAAGGGGTCCTGGGACTAAAACATTTGAGAAGTATTGGTACAGAAGGAATTCCCAGTGAGAAACTTCCTCTACTGATATACAATTGCACCTCATTTAAAATTGTTAGTCTCAGAGAGCTTCCTAGGGCACAGAAAAGCTAAAGATCTTACCCAGGGGCACATGACCGGTGTCCAATAGATGATTCAAATTCAGATCTTGCTGACTGCACATCCAGTGATCTATCCACTGTGCCAACCTGTCTGCATCCCTTCTATCTCTTTACATCCCCAGCACTGGCCTCTTCCTTTAGCTAATGTTCTATGGTGCCCCCAAAGTACAACTGAACAGAAGGTCAGGGGGAATGTGTGAGCTACTGAATGTCAAAGGTGGCCAGGAGACATTGAATGCTGTCTTGGAAAGAGTACTAGATTCAGCATCACAAGACCTAGGTTTGAATTCTAGGCATTTATTATACGGGTCACTTTGACAAAGCTTTTTAACAGCTATGGAACTCAGTTTCTCATTTGTAAAGTGAAGCGAACAGGCCTGGTAATCTCTAAAGGATTTTCTAGCTCAAGGTCATTGACCCTATGAGAGTATGGCGGCAAAAAGTCCCTTGAAGATTGCTACCTGAATTGGAGAAGGCGAGTTTTGTTTACTGATAGTTTAAACCATTAAGTCAGAAAAAGAACATGGTATTAGGTCCTGAAATACAGAAGCAAGGGAAGTTGTATCAGTTTTTCTGGTGAGTGCCACTAATAATAGTACTTTTAGCCAGTTTGGGTCTATGCTTTTGTATGGTAGGGGCATGGATAAGATGACCTTTCCAAGTCTTTCCCATTTCTAATTAGTACTATATACCTGCCAGCCCTCTACGGGGCTTTCTGTAACACTAGCATCTGGAAGGCAGGTGTTTTGATTTTGTAGGCGCCAGAGGACAAACAGCTGGTCCTAGATGGTGGAGAGGGAAAGGAAATGATAACAATGTCTTACATTGATGTAGCACCTTCCGTCCTGAGCCTCTTTCAGTTGGGGAATGGAGGTTGTAGGGGTGGGAGGTGACTGGGGGGGCTGCCAGCTGCAGAACAGCTGCACCGGTGAGCATTTAGGGCTTGAGGACAGGAAGTGAGGCATAGAAATATATTCGGTCACAGGGAGACATTGGAGGGAAATGGGAGAATTGGATGAAATCTTTATGATTTGATGGTTGACTCCTACTCTATGGGAACCTGGTTAAACTCATAATCCATGACATTTGGCCTCCATGGGAGAAAGGGAGAAAGGTGTTGGTGGGGTGTGCTTTGAGGTAGTTCATTAGATTCCAAAAGAATGAGAGTCACACAAGAAAAACGCTGGACCAGGCTCAGTTTACTCCATCTCTCAGCCTACAATTAACCATGGAGTGTATAGGGTGACCTGGACATTGTATCCACTGAGCCTCTCAGCTAAGGAGTCTCTGTCTAGTTCCCATGTCACCCTTGGTCTAGGGTGGAGAGAAGATAACTGTCCTCTCACCCCTCAGAAGGACTATGACCATACTTAGACCTGACTGATAGATGTCTCTCCTAAAGCCACTGAGATTGGGAACTCAACGAACATTAAACTAATATCTCTTTTCATGCTGTTTTAGGTCTAGTATTTCATAACTAGATGGCACAGTGGATAAAGTCCTGTGCCTGTAATCAAGAAGACTCATCTTCCTAAGTTCAGATCTGGCCTTAGACACTAGCTGTGTGACTCTGGGCAAGTCACTCAATCCCATTTGCCTCAGTTTCCTCATCTGTAAAATAAGCTGGAGGGGTAGCTAGATGGTGCAGTGGATAAAGCACCAGCCCTGTAGTTAGAAGGACTTGATTTCAAATCCAGCTTCAGATACTTACTAGCTTGTGTGGCTCTAGGCAAATCACTTAACCTGATTACTTCCAAAAAAGAGCTAGAGAAGGAAATGGCAAACCACTGCAGTATCTCTGCCAAGTAAACCACCCATGGGGTCACAGAGAGTTGGACATGACTGAAAAAAAAAAACTGAACCTACTGAGATACCTAGACCTGCTCATTCTTTAACCCTATCCTCTACCCCTACCAAAATGGCAACTCAACTTCTATAGTTATGGCCTCAGTAGGAACAGAATATATACGTACTCCTAAAGTTTTAATGGAAGAGGATTAGAGATTAAATTTGACTTGATTCAATCCAATTCAATGATCACTAGTAAAACACCTACTATCTACAAGACTGGAGAAGAAAAGATGCTAAAGGGCTTAGGCCCTGTCTGTCCTCAAGTGGCTTCCCCGCTGAGTTAAGGTTGGGAGAGAATGGAATAAGCATTTTTAAGTGGCTACTATGTACTAAACACTTTACAAGAGACTGAAACACAAATAATTCTAATTACAAGTTAAAATATGGTCAAGTGCATAGGAAAAGTCAAACTGATAAACTGGAAGCAACAGAGTGGTATAAGATGCTGAAATAGCTGTTTCAAAGTTGATCACTGTTCTCTACACATTGTCCTTTTAGAGACTTAAAGGCCATTATTAACCTCCCTTCCCCTTCCCCTATTCCTCCCCCAGCCGTAAGACATTAGTACAGAGTAGTTCCTGGAACCCTGACCAACTGATCTATTGTCCATATGTGGTCTTCAGCTCACAGTCATATGGGGCCTTTTCCTTCACTAGGCTGTTGAGGAAGGTTGCCTGGAAGGTTGTGTCTGGCTTCTTTCCTACTTTTTTTGTGTTTTTCTGGTGCTTTGCCTCATTTCTGCCAAATGCAGTCTCTTTTTACAGTTTATTTAAAGGAGGAAGAGGAAGAACATGAGGTCTTTTTGCGCTCTCTGAGCTCACATTCCAACATGTACCAGCAGCTGCAGGCCCCATGCTGCTCCTCTAGGCTGATCTGCTTTGTTTGCAAAGGCCCAGAGCTGCTGGACAAATGAAACCAGTAGTAGCTAAGTTTACAGCAAGAACAGCAGCTCTCAGAGGCTTTAAGATAATCACAGAGCCAAAATCTAAGTTGCTCGCTTGCACCCACCACCACTCCCCAAGCACTTTTCCTTCTTAGATCCTTCAGCATCTCTATCGCATAATGTTGCCCTGATGAAACATTGCCAACTGATGTGCCAGAGACATGTAGGGCCTCCTAAGACATCCATCCCCTTCCAATTCTGGCCACTCCATAAACAAAGCATTTTGTGTGGTTTGGGGTTGGGGTCAAAAGTTAGACAATTTTTTCCTACCCCTCCCTCCCAATCCTGGCTCTGCAGAGTACAGAATGGTAATGAGCATGCATCTCTTGGCCCCCCCCAAACAGCTGGAAAGCATCTTCTTAGATGGCATTTCCCCCTTCACTTTTCTTTGAACTCTACAAGTTATATTCTTTGAAATGGGATGGGAATCTTCACTAAACACTCCATGATGTGAATCCTTAGAAATTCTATCCCAGCCCCTTTAAGTGAAGTGCCCAACTGAAGTGCCATTGGACCTCAGAAAATAGCAATGATCAGTAATTCTCAGGACTGGCCAACCCAAGAGATGTCTACTTCAGCACCTCGTGTACACCCCGCTACTGAATTGTGAGGTCAAAAATAGCACCATAGAAGTTAGAGAGACAGAAGACCTTCATATTAGACTAGATGAACCAAGGTAGCACCACTAGGGACTTATCATCAGCATCAGAAATGTCAGCAAGAAAAAAAAATAATGTTAGCAGCTGCCCACTTTGGCAGCTGAGAACCCAACTCCATTGTTAGAAAGATGAGAGAACTTAGACCCATTTCCTCACTCATAAAGTAGTTTAGTATTATAGGCAGGACCAGAACCCAGAGTTCCTGATACACAGTCCATTGCTTTTCCCACTATACTTCATTGCATCTCATATTGGACAAGATGGAGGAAGTCGATTGATCGGATTACCAAGGTGAGAAGATCATGGGATCATAGGATTTTAGTTTTTAGAGACCACAGAAATCATCAATACTCTCATTTTATAGAAGAAACTGAGGAGAAAGAGAAAAAATTATTTGTCCAAAGCCACATAGTAATAAAACGGATGGCCACCAAGGAAATGTGACAGCTCTTTCTTCTGGGAAAATATTGAGGAGCAAAGAAAGAATACACTTTGGAGAGTTATCCACAGCATTTAGACTTATTGGGCACTAGTCAGTTTATTTTTTATTCTGAAAGTTATGGAGACTTCTCAGAATTTTCCCTTTGAGGGGCAGGGATGATGTAGATGAGACTTTGAGAGAAGAGTGGTCCAGTGTCTTCAAGATCTGTGGATTTTTCTGGCTTCCAGCTTTGAGAGAGAAGATCCAAGATGTCAACCTCGCTTTAGCTCCTCTAAGGGGAGAAATACTCTGGGAAGCAAATGACATGAAAGGAACTGCCATTGACCATCATGCCCTTACCCCTAGCTAACTGCACTAGACACTTCAGGCAAAGTCCTCTCTGGATGAGATCTTGGACTCTCTTTTTTGTTTGAGCTGAGTTAACTTGCTCCTAAAGAGAACCTTGATCCATCCAGGGAGCAAGCACTTGACCTCTCTTCCCTTTCTCTGCCCATCATTTCAGAAGTCCAAGCTAGTAGTGAAGAGAAAAAATGCATGAGTCCTTGTAATCCCTAATCTATTTCTAGAGGGAGAGCTCATTCACTTTGTATACCTTCTGGTATATATTCTCATTGATTTCCTTTTTCTATTTTCTGTTTTACTATCAACTTGGGTGAATGGGTTTCTTTGCTGTTGGCTATGTGTGTTCATCAAAGAACTAGCATTTTGTGGGAAGGGAGTCATTTTAAATAAAAACCCCCTATCCCTGTTAAAATCATAGCAATTAGGATTTTAGCTTGAACTTTAAAATTACTTGCCCTAGAGTTACAAAATATAAGGGAATAGACAGATATAATTCTAGCCCAGTACCCTACCTCTCTGGCCTCTGGCCCCAATTTCATACTTCCCTTTTTAGCAGGAATTAGATTCTCCCTTGGAGAAGGGGTGGGGAGGTGGAGAGGAGACACTAGAGAGATATATTCTTGCTCCCTTTGAGCTGCACAGAATATCCCTGGTTATACATGTAAGTGTAGATTGTTATTATAATGGGCAAGATTGCCCCACTCTCACCTCGAGGCCTTCTTTTCCTAAGCTGGAGTGCCATCCTAAAATCATACCTCCTCTATTAAGCTTTTCCAAATTCTCTATACTTGGTCACTAAGATTCATCACTGATCCTTTGTTACATCCTCCTCTGCCATTCTGCATCTATCAGCCAATCAATCAACTCAAATTTATTAAGCACCTACTATGTGTCAGGTACTATTTTGGGTGCTAGGCATATAAAACTCACCAAATAAAATCTTTATTCATGCAAAAATAAAATGAAATTAAGTTTATAGTAATCCAGTCTCTGCACTCCAAACGTTTAGATTCTAACAAGATTTCATGGAATCACAGTATGTTAAAGCTAAAAGAAAGCTTGGAAATCATATGGTAAACCCTTCTAACTCTAGACCTTAGACTTGGAGCCAGGAAGGGACTTGCCTGTACTCTGTCTAATAAGTGGCAACTCCTAGACATGAACCATGTTCTTTAACCTACAGGATTAGCCTTACCAGGGGACCGATCAGAAAAGGGAGTACATGGTACAGCCAGTACATGGTCTACATAGATGGTATAGATTTGAGGTCTGCCCCAAAAAATCTCCCCTAACATCAATCATGCTGCCTGAATTCCCCTTTTAGAGATTTATTTTTTCCATTTGTAAGGTCAATCCTATTGTCCTGTGTCACTGAAAGAAACATCACTGGCCTCAAAGCATGTTGAGCCTTCAATGCAGGGTCTACAACATGGGTTATGACAAAGATAATGAAAACCAGGCTCACTCCCTCGGGATCCCACTTCCTTGGCTCTACAGTGTCAAGCTCTGAATATAAGAGATGAATTAGGGTAATTTCTAGTGGTCCTTGACTTTAGAGGGACAGCTGAGTGTATGAGTAGAGGATGAAAGTGAGAGTAGGAAAGGAGCTTCTGCTTCCCAGGGACCTTTGTCTCCCCTCTTACTTACTGCTTCTGCTGCTGCTGCTGTAATACCCTGGAAAGCCAGTGACCCCAGATCACATGCTGTTTGCCTGTGCTGTGCAGGATCTGCTTGAAGCTCTTTAGTGACAAGTCTCATAGTACTGCCTGGTTCTTCAATGAATATAGATAGGTCCCACTGGAGCACAGCTGTGTAAGAACAGGAAGGAGAGCTTCATCTTTCCAATATCCACAACTCACCCTCTCAACTGAGTGATCATAAAGAGCAATGCTCTGAAAGCCTACCTAGGGAAAGCAAGCACAGTGCACGCTGAAATCCAAAGAATCAAATTCTGAGAACTTCAAGGTCATCTTGGGCATCTCCTTTCCTCCATCTCCAACAAGTGCTTTCCCTTTCAAAGAGATTCCACAAGTTCTTGTAAGTGCCCTACTCTGTCTCACACATCAGATAAGAAGTTCCTCTGTGTGTGAAGCCCAA
The DNA here is from genome assembly GCF_028372415.1 of Notamacropus eugenii. Taxonomy (NCBI): domain Eukaryota; kingdom Metazoa; phylum Chordata; class Mammalia; order Diprotodontia; family Macropodidae; genus Notamacropus; species Notamacropus eugenii. The sequence goes on from NC_092877.1 coordinate 316,121,119, forward strand.
ATCTCTTCTGTAGCACTTTAAGTCATTGTATATAGATATAACATGTATCTAGAACTGAATGGACCTTAAAGGTCAATGAATTCAATCTCTTCTTTTTACACAGATGAAAATGAGACCCCTCAAATTTAAATGACTTGTCCAAGGTCTCCCAGATCCTGGCCAGCACTTGATCCCAGATCCTCTCACTTCTGAGGCTTAGTACAACACCTAGCACATAGTATGTGATTAATATGCTTGTTGACTAGTTGACTGACTCCAAAATCCATTATTCTTTCCATGTCGTCAAAGTTTACAGTCTCTCAAAAATACTCCTTTGCATCTCCTTCTTCCATTTCTATTCTATAAGTCAACATCTCTATAGTTTTTTTTTCCAAAAGTCTCTGGGTAAATGAGTCTGGGAATTTCCTCTGTTCAGACAGATAAGTCAAATTTTAGGGGAAGCAGAGGAGAACAATAATAACTTTAAGGTTTATAAAGTTCTTTCCTCATACCCACTCTATGAGTTAGGTGGCATAAGTACTGTCACTCCCATTTTACAGATGAGGAAACTGAGAATCATAATGCTAAATTAACTTGCCAAAGTTGACACAAATATAAAATGCTAGAGCCAAAATAGGAACCAAGATCTTTCAGATCAGTGATGCCACCACTCCAGACTGAAAAATGAAGACCTAGATCTAATAAGTTCAATTAAACAAATATCAGATACAAAAACAAATATATTTTTTAAATCCCTGCCTTCAGACTTTTCTCTGGTATAACTGGTATAACTTACCCATATCATTTATCTTTTGTTGTGTTTCAATTTCATTTGAATATCAATTAAAGTTTTTAGAATCTAAATGACCTTAATCACCCCAGATGTTGCAGAGACTTTATTTTTTTGGCAAAGGCCCAACATGGGAATACAGGACCCCCATCAGGGCTTAAGTAGCAATTACAAGGAATTTTCTGACCCTAAGTCAAATAGTGGTCTGGGACCATGGACTTCAAATAGACACTAGCATAGAAAGTTAATTGAAAAAAAAAATAGACCTAATCATAGCCTGGGGCATTCTGGCTAAGTTTTTAATAAGGAGAAGGCTTTCTAGTCCCTGCACCTTGGCAGATGGGAGCCAAGAGCCTAGCAGATGGCCCTGAAAAGCTGAAGCCAAAAAAGAAAAAAGGCAAAAATAAGTTTGGTGACCACAAGAGTGGAAAAGATGCCCAGCAGGGACAACACTATACAATACCCTGCAGAGAAATTGGAAACTTGATGTTCAACACAGAGATTACATGTCCAACAAATACAATGTACTCAGCAGAGATGATACATCCAATTCCAGTCCTTATCACTTTTTAATAGCCTGAATTATTGCAATGGTCTCTTAATTGGCCTCATGCCTCAAGTCCCTCTCCACTCCAGTCTACCCCCTCCATCTAGTTTCCAAAGTAATTTTCCTTAACTTCAAATCTGCCAATGTCATTATTTTACTGAATGAGCTTCAGGGATTCCATAGTTCCTCTAAGATAAAAATGTAAATTCCTTTGTTTAGCTTTTAAAGCTCTTTCTGACATAGCCCCAGCCTTCAGCCTCATTGTATATCAATATCCTTCTCACACTCTATGGTCCAGCCAAATTGATCATCTTAATAGAGAAAAGCAAACCAATATAAGAGAAGTTATCATCATAAAATTGACTGCTTGGACATGGGGAATGTCAGAGAATAATAAAAAAAAAAAATGAGTTTGAGCTTGTGAACCTAGAAAAGGAGAATATGGTGGTGCCTTAGCGAAAGAGAGGAGGTTGGAAGATGATTTTGTTTTGAAAAGATGATGAAACCTCCAATTAGAGATGGTCAGCAGGCAGTTAATAATAAAAGACCAGAAGGAGAAATTAGGGCAGAATATACAAGTAGCTGGAGGATTCATCTGTATAGAGATGGGAGCTGAATCTATTGAAGCTGATGATATCACCAAGAAAGAGGGTCCTACAAGTAAAAAAAAAAAAAACCAAATAGGTCCAGGAAAGAACTTTGGCAAACACCCACAATTAGAGGACAAGATGTAACTGATGATCCAGCAAAGGAATACAGGAAGGACTGTTTGGTTGTTCTTAGTGCCTAATTCAATGAACGGATAAAGAAACCTCCCTCTTCTGTTCGTCAGTAAGTATTAATTAAACACCTTCCACGTACCATGTTAAGTGCTAGTAATACAAAAAAGGCAAAGCATGGCCCTGATCCTCAAAAAGTGTATACTCCACTCATGTAAGATAACAGGTGAATAACTAAGTACATATATGAAATACATAGATTAAACGGAAGGTAATCTCAGAGAAAAAGCAATTGGAAGTAAAATCACCAGGAAAGGCCTCCTGCAGAAGGTGGGATTTGACCTGATTCTTGGACAGTCAGGGAAGCGAAGAGGCAGAGGTGGAGAAGGAGAGTATTTCAGGCCTGGGGAGCATTCACTACAAAGGCACAGAGATGGGAAATGGAGGGTCATGTGCGAGGAATCAATACTGTCTCTCTGATGGCCTCCCCTTCCAGGACAATTGACAGAATGGCTTTTGGAAGACCCTTGCTATGCTACTGTCCAAAGTCTGTGTAGGGTTCAACTGAGATCATCCTGTCCTCAGTCTGAAGCAAAACCCTGAAGCAAAACAGTTAAAGCAAGTCATAGTCTGAGAAGGAAAAAAGGGGAGTGGAGGGTTCTTGGAAGTCGTCTAATCCAATCTCCTCATTTTACAGATGAAAAACTTAGTCTCAGATAGGGGAAGTCACTTAATAGTTGTTAGTAGTAGAGCTGGGACCAGAACTCAACCCCCTGACTCCCCATGCCCTCTCCTCTATGGCACACTGCAAAAGACAAAGGGCTCCCTTTTCTGGAGCTCCATGGAAAGAAGTGACATCTATTCATCGCCCTTTACAGAGTGGCACTAACCTCACCATTAGCAAGTTCTACCTGGTGTGGCTCTTCACGCAAGCTGTGGCCAATCTTTTGGTAAGAGACCAAATGGAGCAGTCAACAACTGTTACATATGCATGTTTATGTATATATATACATGCAAATACAGATATACACATGTATGCATACATGTATGTTGTATATATGTATATATTAATAGATAAAGATAGAGATAGAAATCAGGATAGGGAAGATACAATGAGGGAGAGAGGGGGGATGGGGATAGAGATAGGGGTAGGCATAGGCAGAGACAGGGAGAGAGAGAAAGAGAGAGATACAGAGAGAGAGGAGAGACAGAAACAGACAAAGAGAAACAGAGATAGAGACAGACAGAGAGACAGAGAGAGAGACAGAGAGAGAGGGAAAGAGAGACAGAAACAGACAGACAGAGGAGAGAGACAGACAGAGGAGAGAGACAGACAGAGGAGAGAGACAGACAGAGAGACAAAGGGAGAGAGACAGAGAGAGAGGGAAAGAGAGACAGAGACAGAGAGGGGACAGAGACAGACAGACAGAGAAGAGAAAGAGAGGAGGAGAGACATGGCTGTTGTTGACCAGCTCCACTCTGTCTCATTACAACAGCTCTGAGTAAAGCAAAAAGGCAGTTTGCCACAAAGTCATCCCCAAGACCTATTTTTCAGAAAAGGAAGACTGAGAGCCAAAGAAGATCCTAATGGTCACACAGTCACAGAGTACAGCTCCTTCATTATCATGAATAAAATGGGGACTAGGGCAGGGAGCCTCCTCATTCTGGTCCTCTTGTCCTCCTCCATCCATCCTGCCTGGGACTTCCAACTCATGACTGCCTATTTTTTGTTCTCGATTTTTGGAGAGGGGAGGGTGTAGCTGGGAGAAACTGGGAGAGAGTCCACAAAGGGGTGGTGACCCAGGGAGCCAAAGTGGATTCTATTTACAGTTGCAGGCTTTGCACAATCAGCAAGATCTGGACAGCCCCCGCTGGAATCCTCCGGGATGTGAAACTCTGTCGAGATGCCAGATCCTTATCATTGTCCCATACAATTTCCTCCCGTTGCCTCCACTCCTCCGCTTGGGCCCACAGTGTCCATCTGTTTATGGAAACGGTGAGGGCCCTACAGTGTATTTTTAGCTTAGGGCTTTGTTACACAAAAGAAGCTTCCTGTCATGAACCATGCACCACTATCCTTCCACCTTCAGGCAGATCTATTTATTTCTTAATTTACTGTTCTCTAATAATTAGGAAAAAAACAAAGTGGAATGTAAATAGTCCCTTGGAATACAGACAGTACTGACCTTTCCCACCTTCTAACTATAACCCAACTATCATATTTTGATTTTCTTTCTTTCTCTTTCCTTCTCCTTTTCTTCTTTTAAAAATGTCCTTTGTAACTCCACTCTGCTCCCACCTCCAAGTGAAATATGGGCTTTATTTGAGAACTCTTTCTCCTGTACCATGCCAATTATATAATACATCTATATTCTCTCCTAGCACATTATCTTTAATAAACACCCTTATACCTAAGAAAAGGAAAAGGAAAAAAAGATCCTGGGGCTGAGGTCTTGAGAGCCTCTTATCATCTCCCAGCTCTCAGGCGGATCGTCTCTTCATGAATCCCATCAGGACTGAGACTTGGTCAAGGACATCATAGGCCCACATTGTACAGTTCTTGACCATCTGCCTCATGCAAAAGTTGTCTATAGCTAACCTTGATTCCCTTCTGGACCACAGACCTAGAACTGGTAGAAACCTTAAGTCCTCTAGGCCTAGTTTAATCCCTTTCCTTCATATTTTATACTTGGGAGTGATGAAAGACAATGGGTCACTATTTGTGTAAGGGAGAAAAAAAAGGCATAGAAAGTGTTCCTCATGGAGAGGCAACATGGCACGACTGCCCCAGGGTCTGTGTCAGGACACCAGAGTCACAATCACTCATTAGCTATGTGATACTGGGTAGGTCACTTAACAACTTTGAAACCTAGTTTCTTCATCCATAAACTAGGAATAATACTGTCTACACGACCCAACTAACCCAATGGGTTTTTTTAGGGATATTCTTTGGAAAGAAATTCCTCATTGGAAAAAGAAGGGGATTAGGTTAAATGGTTTTTCAAGTCCCTTTGAATTTATAAACCTTCAAGCACTAAAGAAATATTAATTATTGTTGTTATTATTATTACCATTAACATTATTCAGACGCATCTCTCCTTCAGTGATCCGCTCTTCAGGTCTCTCCGGCCCTGCTGACTTCAAGAAGAATCATGGTATTTATATAATGCTATCAACTTCAGAGGGAGTATCTGTGTGTGTGGGTGTGTGTGTGTGTCTAACTTGATCTAAATTCCACCTTTCTTACAAGATCCATTTTGAAATCCACTCTCCAAGAAGTCCTCCTCATCTCAGAATCTCATCTATCTCTTCCCTCCCTGACTCCCTATGCTACATATTTTGTGATTGGATTCATTCTATTTTGCAGAGTATTGTCCCTAAGTGTTTCATGGAGGTGATAATAATAACTCACATTTCAAATAAGAACTTCCTGACAATAATCTGTGAGGTAGGAAGGGCTAGCATTATTTTACTCATTTTACAGATATAGAAACTGAGGTCTCTCTTAGAAGTGAAATGACTTACTGAAGGCCACATTTAAAGTTAGAAAGTACCAGAAATGGGACTTCAATTTCAGTCTTCAGATTCCAAGTGCAGAGGACCTTTCTCTGCCTAGCTTTCTCAAGTAGAACAATAATTTTTTGAAACCTCCATACCCAGCTTGGCACTTGGTAGGCATTAGTGACCTAGAGTCGCAGGCCCTAGGCTTGTCCCCTTACTATTTGAATGACATGGGATATGTCACTTCACCTCTCTGGATATTAGTTTCCACATATGACAAATGATGAGGTCATGCTAGATGACTTCTAAAATCTCTTCCAGTTCAAAATATATCTTCAAAATATACATAATTTATTTGATCCTATGAACTGAAGGACCAATAAAAGTCAAGTTCATAAAATGAATCCCTAACTATAACTGATACATAAACTGACTTGGGTTCTAACTTTGTCCATACACCCACTCAAATGTCCATATAATATGGCAATAAGGTCCGCACGAGAAGGTGAGACAGAAGGCTTTAGAGTCAGAAGACCTGGGTTCAAACCTTCAAAGCTGCTTAATATTTGTCTGACCCTGGGTAAGTCACTTAAGCTCTGAGCCTGAGTTTGGACTACTTCCCCTCTAATATCTCTTCCAGCTTTAAATCCATGATCCTTTGATCCTTCACAGAATAACGTTATGAGAAATGGAAATTTGCCCTGGCTGAGGTCAGACTGAAGAACGGACCACAAAAGACTCTGGAAGGCAATTTATCTACCGGTACCTTGAGGGTAGAAAAGTCATGGACCTGAGATCTTTCCTAGTAGGTCACATGTGCAAAATGAGGTACCTCCCACCCTCCTGGTTTCCAGATCCACTCTATCTAGGTCAGATCTGCATGAAACAAACCCACCCTAATAGCAATGAGACACTGGCTCTGGACCCTAGGACAGCTGCCTGAACTTTGCTACTCTTTTCCAAGGGGAAAAAAGGAGTAACACTGGCCCAGAATTCCATGGAATTTTACCAAGTACCCTCAAGTCCTGTATCGTGAAAGGGAACAAACTGCCTCCTAGCTCCTGCTCCCAACCCTGTAAAAGTTAGGCCCATTCCTTTGACAGGACAATCAAGGCTAGGGAGGCCAGAGGGCTAAAGATGGCTTGTTTCACCTCTGCCAAGCATCCCTACTGCAAGAAAAGAGGGGGAGTCCTCACTGGGTGTTTACATGCTTCTGGGACTTTATTAATGAGCTTCTGTCAGCAGCGATTCAACAAAGGATAAAAAATGGGCCTCTTGTCTAGAGCTATTGTTAACTCTGGCTGCCTGGAGCAAACACATTTGTCCAGTTTTCTTAGAAAAGAGGTTTTGTTTCACGTCTCATCATTGAGAGGAAAAGTAAGACTCCGTTCTCTAGGGACCTTGGAGGCTATTTTTGTGTTCTTCTATCATCCACCTCTGGGCCTCTTTGAAGTCCATGGGAGTTGATCAGTCTTCCTCACAGAATTCTACCTCATTAATGCTTCTTTGCTGTTGAGTCCTAGGTCCATATCGTCCCCCATTCCTATCCACTTACCCCTCCAAATGTGAGGCAAGACAAAGAATGTACTGAGGGAAGGGGAAAAGAGGGAAGGGAAAGGGAATGGAGGAGATCAGAAGGGATTGATCAGAGTTCTTACGTCTTCCAAAGTCGTTCATTTTTACAATGTTGTTGTATAAATGTTCTCCTGTCTTGGCTTTCTTCTCTCAGTAGTAGTTCATACATGTCCTCCCGAGTTTCTCTGAAACTCTCTCTTTCATCAGTTCTTATGGTACAATAGTATTCCATTTCATTCATATACCATAATTTGTTCAGCCATTCCCCAAATGTTTATATGTAAGGAAAGTATTTTGTATACCTTAAAGGAATATGTGAACTCTAACTATAATAATGATTGATTATGATTACCTCTTCCTTTCCAGATTGTGGGGGAGGAAGGCCAGCTGGGATGTTTATGGAGGTAAGGACTATACCCTGAAAGAGAAAGAAAGGAGACATAGGTTTATAGGACAGAGTGGATGGATATATAGAAGTAGGAGGATCAAGGAACTGAGGAAATGGCAGAGAAGAAGCTAATGGATAAGGCAGGAGAAAGTGACAGTCACCCTTCAAGAGGAGAACAGATTTGGTCGCAGGTGTTATTGCCCATTGAGTACAGTTAGAAATGTCATCAGGAATTTGTTAGCAATAAAGAAGAATTTTCAGGGAGTGGGGTATAGGTGACAATGGAGTACATGATGAGGGAAATCCCTGAAATCTTCCTGCCACTTATCATCTTATCCGTCTTAGGTCACCCGAGTGTGGTCCCCTGCAGATGGATCTGTCAACTTAAGTCCACTCTAGGATTCTAGGATTCTATGACCCAAAAGGAATTCTCAATAAGGAATAAGAAAAATGGGGAAACCCCAAGACCCAGAACTCCTACTCATAGCCATGAACAAGAATGAAAGGGCAGCCTCTAGGCTTTCTTTGGTTACCTATTCTTCTGTCAAAAACAATGGAAATCAATCCATGAGTGGTTCTCTAACTGCACCTAATCCAACCCTTATTCTACAGAGGAGAAAAGGGTCTGATTCAAGGCCACACAGGAAGCAAGGGACTAGCCAGAGTTAACAGAATGCTAAGTCTATAAGGATCCAACAAATCCTCTGAAAGTTAGCTGTGACACAGTATACATACACATGCACACATATTTTGGGAAGGAGTAGATAATTAAGACTTTTTTATGTCCCCTTTTCTACCAGAGATTTAAATTGATGTTAAAAAGAACAAAAGATACAGCCACAATGATGGTTGTGTACCCAAGCAAAAACTCTGTAAGATGTGTAGTTCCCCTTTTATTTTTCTGGGACAAGCAAGACCAGATGGCAGGAGTATTCTGTTGTTTGATGCAATGGACCATGGATTTAAGAAGTTTAGGAATCACAGGCCTGAATAAGGGAACCTACTCTACTTCTATCAGCATTTTATAATCCTAGTTTGGGAAACTTTTTATTTTCTTAGGCTTTTTGTTTGTAACTAAGTCATGCCAGCTACTTGCAGGTGAGAAATAGTGACTTGAGTAGAGTCATATGGTCTACAGAAGAGAATTATATTGGAGGTTCGGTGTGTCTACCTCAGAACCATATCTTTGGAAGTATTATGTTTGTGGACTGAATGATTGACTGAACTAAAGATGTGATCAGACCAGAAATCTAAAACCAAGGCAATCTGGTCAGACTTTCAGAGTGTTAGACTAAAGGAACAAGACTAGGATTGGGAGTAATTATTTAAAAATAATATTAACAGACCTTTATGTAATTTTTTTAAGGTTTTATACATATTATAACATTTGGACTTAACACCAAGAATGGTCTGTCCTAAGCAGCACCATAACTAGCTGTAACTGAACCAGAGTCAAGTTCAGTTGAGCAGGTATTGGGATTGGGGAGTGGTACAAAGAGAAATCTTACCAATATGGCCAGCAAAGGGGCAGCCCACCCTTGAGAGCGAGTCCAGCTCGCATCCCCAAAGAGCCTGGGAGAAGACAACAAGTTCTAGAAGACGAATACACAGCAATAAGTCCAAGAAGTGCAACCTTTTGAATGCTCACCCTCTCTACCTCTGCTACTTCCTAGAAGAAAGCCAAGGCCAAAATCATGAGATTAATCACAGGGGAAAGACCTTATCCAAGGTCCACAATGGACCTAAGAGTCACAGTGTCAGTATGAACAAACACAAGTGATTGACAGAGGCAATTTTTGGGAAAAAGAAAGTAGGATATGAATTCACAAGATCTAAGTATGGATCCAGGATCTGCTAACCACTAAATGTATGACCATAGACAAGTCATTTCCTTCTTTCTGGATCTTCTTCTCAACTATGAAAGAAGGGGATTGGACTAGATGATCCCTCAAGTCTCTTGCTGCTCTAACTCCCATGATCTTATGGATCCAATGAACCCCTGGAGTCTACCCTTCCATAGGGCAGGTGTCAGGATGTAGCAGGCACCATTGGCTCCATAGAGCTGAATGAGGTTCTCTGGGTATGGGAGGATGGGAGGTAGTCTTGCCCTGATGCAGGCCATTAATAAAAACGGGGGCAGAATCATCATGTGAACAAACAGAGGTTTGGTGATCTGGGATATAGAACTTGAGAGTGGAATACAAACATCCTTAAGCAACTTTCCATTTCTCAAGAATTTCCTTAGTCTTTCAGAGTTCCCCCTAAAGTTGTTGTCCCCTTTAACTCCCATTACAACTGAGGAATCTAGGCAACAGTGGACATCTGGGCAGGCAGATGGTCAAGTATCAGTGAAGTACAATAGCAGGTATGAGGAACCTTGTTATAGGGTGACTGGGATTAGGGAATAGAAAATACCAACCCAGGAGGAAGAAAGGAGCAACAGAGATCTATGAACAATATTGGAAAATGATAGCACCAAGTTCAGAATAAAACCAGAACCAAAACGAACTTTTTGACAATGCTTAGTATAATTCCTGGCACATAAATGTTTGATTAGCTAAGGAAATTGATGCTGGTCATTACCTATGGACTCAGATCCCCATGTGTTCCTTCTTGCATCTGGAAAGCTAAGTGGTCTGGAAAATTAGATGAGGGCTTCTCTCTACATGGGTTAAACCCCTAAACTGAAAGAAAGACTTTCTGATATCTCTTAAAGCACAGAGATGTACCTATTCTCCATAGGAACCTACAGGATGTTGGCAAGTGATATAGGAAATTTAAATACAAGAGCAAGGTTTGTATATTAAACACTTCTTGGACATTTCCCTTAGCAACTGCTCCAATTCTTACCATCTGTCTTGGATACAGACTCATTAGCAAAAGAATTCTTAAAAACTGATCTTTTTCATATATGAAGACCTTTTGAATATTTAACAGAAAAGTTAGGAAGGTTTTTAAAGAGATTTAAAGTCATGATATGGCATAAAAACTTTTGTAATACCCCTTTGTAGCCTGGATGTGGCTTTGGTTCATACACACACACACACACACACACACACACACACACACACACACACACACACACACACACACACACACACACACATACCCCTCTATTTCTCTCCAAGCTGTCTCTCTCCCTGGTCTAGGACTGGCTTGCTCACCCTAGCCATGGCCACTCTGACTATCCAGGGCAATAACCTCAAAGGAGCCATGAGGATGCAACTAAACTCTCAGGAGCCCACACATCCAGCCTCCACTCCACAGTGATCACTTCTACTGAAGTCTCTAGGGATTACTCAGCCCCAAAGCAGGCAGAGCAGTGGGCTTGGCAAAAGGGGGGCTGGGAATCATTTTCTTCCACATCTCTCATCTCCCAGTGCTCTGAAGTCCAGGCTATTTGCTGCTTTTCATATGTGCTCCATGTCCCATCTCCATACCTTTGCACTGTCTGTGACTCCAGCCACCTTCTGAAAGCCCTGGCTTCTTTAAAAATTCAGCTCAAGCAACCACATTCAGAGTGAGGACTTTCCTGTCTACGCTGTTCCCTCTTCCCAGCCACAGCTGCTAATGCCTTCTCCTCTACCCTCACCCTGCGTAATATCTACTTTATAGTACTTTACACATATCTATTTATGCACACATGGTCTCTTCCATTACAAGGTAAGCCCCTTGAGGGCAGTGTTGTTTCCCTTTTGGTTTTGTATCCCCACGGCTTAGCGGGGTACAGAGACCAAGATGGTGTGGTATTTAAAATATTTAAAATTCCAGAACAGTACCAGCTCAGTGGAAAGAGAGTTAAGTTGGGAGTCAGAGGCCCCACTTTGCCACTTCATACCTGTATAATCTAGAAGCCAGGGGACCTGGATTCAAGTCCTGTCTCTGAGACGTACTAGCTATGTGACCCTAGGCAATTCACCTAACCTCAAACTATTTGAGGTGTCTCTCTAAGACCAAAAGCTGAAGTGGAGGTACCGACCTGAATTGGTTGAGCTTCTTGATCTGGAAATTTTCTATACTGATGAAATCACACTTTTTCATTCCACACAGCACTTAGCACATGGCAGGAGCTCACTATTATCTTGGGCTCAGTCCATTTTTTTAGGAAAGTAAACACTGTGGAAGGAACAGCTCTGGTCCATCAGCCTCCTTAGACCATCATGATTTCAACCTGACTATCTTCAGAACTGAAAGATGTCTGTAAAGTCCCTAAACACAGGAGGCCCCCCAACCCTGTTGGAAGCAGAAACAGGGACAGAATCAAAATAATATTATCTCTAGGCTTTTTGTATATTTCATCCATATCTTTGTTGTTCATTCATTTTTTTGGTCATATCTGACTCTTTGTGGCCCCATTTGGGGTTTCTTGGCAAAGATACTGGACTGGTTTGCCGTTTCTTCCACCACCTCATTTTTTATACATAAGGACACTGAGGCAAACAGGGGTAGGTGATCTGGCCAGAGTAACACCACTAATAAGTTGTTTGAGGCCAGATTTGAACTCAGGAAATCGAGTCTTCCTGACTCCAGGTCTGACACACTATCCACTGTGCCACCAAGCTGCCTGTCAATCATATAGCAAGGGTTAAATATTAATGGTGCCAAGCTGCTTTTACATTTTATTTTAATAACCAAGGCAGCAGGTTAGCTGTGTTTCCCGCATTATCTCTTATAGAACAGCTCCATGAAGGCATGTAGGATCAGGCAGATGTCTCCTCCCTGCCGTAGATCTTTACTGTGATAGGACCAAAGATATGCATGCCGCTTGAGCTCACTGGAACCCTCAGGCCCTCTATTCCCCATCTCCCCTTCCACCACAACCCCCATCTGGCCTGTACTGATACGGGGAGTCAGATACCACCAGGGAGACAAGAACTTCCTCCCTTGAGCCCCCTGCAAGTTTTCAAGAAGGTTCTTTCTGGAGGCTTTGGGAGCATTTCAAAGCTGTCTCTTTCCCTCATTTATTTTCTCTGGGAGTACGAAAAAAAAATCTTTGTGGGCTAGAGAGAAAGGAGGGAAAGGTTAAACAGTGGAGCCAAAGGGAGGCTAGCACAGGGATGAATATCTCCCCCAGGGATGTTAATCTGGAGCAGTTGTTAAGAGAGGCTGGGAGTGAACCTCAATGGGTTCAAGAGTTCTCTGTAGATTCTTTGCCACATTTCTTGGCCAAGATGGGAGGGGAGGTCTTTGGGGGTAAGTTCTCAGTCCCAAAGGTTCAAATGCTTTTGAATCCCAACCTTATCAGATTCAATAAGAAAATGGCTGCATGACTGTGGGCCTCTTTGGGCTTGAGTTAGATATTCAAGCCCCACCGTTAGGTCTTTCAATGATTTATTTCAGAGCATCAGAGCTCCAAGGGATCTTAGAGGGTTCCTTATCCAACTCCTCTGTTTTACAGGTATAAGAAAGTGAGGTCTAGAAAGAAGGAGCAACTTGCCAAAGAGCACATAGGTACATTTGACTTCATATCTAAGTCTCTTTCCCATACATTCAGCTCTCTTGCCTCTAACCTCAACCCCAATTCAAACACCTTTTCCCCCAACTTTGGGTTCCCCTTCCTTCCAGAGTCTGGTTTTGTGCTTTAAAAAAAAAAAAGAAAAAGTTGCCAATATCAATAAAGAGAGGACACATGAGAAGAGTCTGAGATATTTAACAGAGAAGGGAAGCCCTGAGAGAAGACCTTGTCAGATCTCCCCCAATTTGCCTCCCACACATTCTGGCCACGTCCCCATCCCACCTCCTCTAGTTCTAGCGTCACACACTCTCACATGATACTAAGGACCTGAATACTTTTGGATGGATTTTTTTTTTTACCTCTCTGATTCAGAGCTCCTCCTCCTCCCCTCAGAGAGACAGGCAGACAGAGAAAGAGACAGAGAGAGATAGACAGAGACAGACAGAAAAAGAGACAGGGACAGACAGAGAAATAGGCAGAGAATCTGGGAAATCTGCTCTGTGACACTCTACTTACCGTATTGACATCAACTTCCCATGTGTGTTTACAATTCACAAAACTCAAAGAAGATAGGGTTTATTGACAAGTTAAAGAAAAAAAAACAACCTCTGGGAAAATAAAGAAACTTTAGCTACAAAAATGCAATGTACTTTACCTGGCAATTAAAATCAATATATTAAAGCAGTTGTGCTTAAATTTTTTTATGGAAAAGTACTGTGGTGGGAAGAGGGGAGTTACTGGTTAAGTGTAAGTGTTAAAACAAAATGTATTAATTAAAGAAACATTTAGTAAGAGCCTGCTTTGGTAGGCACTGGGAATATAAGATGGAAATAAAGCAATTCCTGCCTTCAAAGGAGAGATCCAAGATACAAACAGACAATCTCAAGGAGAGAGAACTAGCCACTAGTGGGATCAGGAGAGGCTTTGCATAGGTGGCACCTGAGTAATTTGAAGGAAGCTAAGAATTCTAAAGGTGGAAAAGAGAAGGGAATGTATTCCAGGTGGGGGCCTCAACCTATGCAAAGGTAAGGAGAAAGTTCAGGAAACAGCTAGTAGACTTGATTGGATGGAACCTAGTGTGTGTGAAAGGGAGTCATGTAAAATAAGTCTGGAAAGATTTTTAATTTAAAAAGAACAAAGAAAATAAAGACCCTTGCCAACAGCATGGCCCTCTCTCCAGAAGTGGAAGGAGTATAAAATCAAAGGTTATTTCTTCCATGTTTTTGACTCGGTTTTGAATGATGAAGAAAATATTCCATCACCCCCTGAATGGCTGTTGGGTTAATGCTAATTCTTTCCAAGTGAACAATGCCCTTCATCATGCGGGCAGCTTATTATTGACCAGAATGTTTAATTAACCAGAAGAGTCATCTCTCTACCTGGATCAAAAGCAGAAAGATTACTATGCAATTTGAAATTAAGGATTTGAGGTTGAATTAGCCAATATTATTTTTGCCTGTGAGTTTCACTTGCAATTTATGACATCAGGTGTTGCCTTTATGAACTTACTGGAGTCAGGAGTTTGGCCATTGCGTTTTCAGTCATATCCTACTCCTCATGACTCCTCCTCATCTGGCATTTTCTTGGCAAAGATATTGAAGTGGTTTGCTGTTTTCTTCTCCAGTTCATTTTACAGATGAGGAAACTGAGGCAAACAGGGTTAAGGGACTTGCGTAGGGACACACATCTAGGAAGTGTCTGAAGCCAGATTTGAACTCAGGAAGATGAGTCTCCCTGACTCAGTCCTAGGACTCTGTTCACTACCCTGGAGTCAAGGAGAGCTGGATTCAAATTGCCCTTCAGACACTTAATAGCTATGTGACCCTGGGCAAGTCATTTAACATCTGTTCTCTGTTTCCTCATATGTAAAATGGGGACAACAATAGTATCTACCTCCCAGTGCTGTTGTGAGGATTAAATGAGATAATAAGTATAAAGTGCTCAGCACAGTGCTTGGCACATAGTAAGCACTATATAGATGTTGGCAATTATTACTTAAATAAATATTCTGAAGGTAATCTGTCTAATGAGCAAAATCTTGTTCATTTCTTACAGAAAATGATTCCTGAGGTGCTTACATCTCCATATCTCCAAAAGAACCAATGTAATATTTTCCCCAGACATTGTCTCCATTATCACAGAACCACCTTGGAGATACAGCCCTCCTCCCCCAGGTAGAAATGTCCTGGACAAGACAGGGAGGATGGTGATCTTTAAATCCATAGCTAAGTAGAGTAAAATGAAACAGAGGCTGCATCTGCTTAGGGCCAAATACCTGGATGAAAAGTGAAGTTCATAGATCTAGAAAACCTCAAAAATCATAGAAGTCAACACCCTCATTTTACAGCTAAAAAAAGAAAAAAATCAAGCCCAGAAAGTTGTCCAAGGTCACATGGATGATAACTAGTAGAAGGAGGATTCAAATCCAGATTCAAATTCAGTGCCCTTTCCCCTACACCATTCCCTGAAGCCAAATGTTTCTCAGCTTTCATGTCCTTGAAACAGAACATATAGACAGTATTAACAAATATCATTAAGCATTATTTTTTTCTCACTGTTTACCCAAATTCAACATTATATAAACCACAGAAAAGTCATGAAATTTCCACAATTCACAATAAGACTCCACAGGCCACCAACCTCCATCTGTCATCCTTTCTGTACCCCTCTCAGGGAGAATGAAAGAAAATTCCACACACACACACACACACACACACATACACCCCAGACAGGCAGGTCCTACTGGCAGAGACTGTGGCCTTACAATGCAGAGAATATCTTCCTAGCTGGGAGAAAAATCCATGATCTCTACTTTGTCCACTGGCATCAACATTCAGAACACACTGAAAGCTCATTGTGCCTTTGAGTATGTGCGTGCCTATGTACTCTGCCAATCTGGCTATTCTATTTAAAGAAGAAAAAACAAACACACTCTTTTAGCCTCCTGAACCTCACCTCCTTCCATTCCAGATGTGGTGAAGTGTGCCAAAAAGAATCCAACTGCTTCTGTTGCTGCCTGGAACCTTGTCTTCAGCCACCTACAGACTCAAGCCATCTTCTGGGAGTGGGGCTACCTCCAGGTGTTGAGGTGAGGAGAGAAGACAGGACCGAATTCACTATGTTCCCCTTCCCCAAAAGATTTACAGAGGTGAAATATAGTTAAAATGAATGTAAAGGGCACAGATGGGGCAACATTTGATCCGAGAGAAAGACAGAGTTGTAAGCAGCAGTTTTTCTATCTGGGGCAAGCAGCATAAAATATGACCTTAAATCAATTTTTAAGATGAATTTAGTAGATGAACTTAGGAGAAATGAGAGTGGGGCTGGCATGGGAGATGCTTATATATTTAAGTAAAGGTAAGAGCATTGAGAAGTACCATTTACTAGTTTCCAATTTGAATTATTTCTTTCTATCTGCTGAAGGACCAAAAGTGCTGGACCTCTAAAATTCCACACCCTGGGGCATACCCTGGGCACTCTACCCTATAACTATGGGGGTCAATTAATCCATTAATCAACCTTTGTAAAGCAGTTCCTTTGTGACTGGAAGTACATTAAGTGCTAGGAGATACAAAAAGATGCAAAAGACAGTCCCTGTCATCAAGGACCTTACAATCTCATGGGGAAGACATGCAACCAACTACACATAAAGCGAACTATATACAGGAAAAATAGGAAATAATTCAAAGAGAAGAAGCACTGAAAACAGATGAATTAAAGGAGGCTTCCTGTAAAAGATGGGATTTTAGTTGGAACTAAGTTGGGACTCTAGTCTGTCAACTGGCATCAACGTTCAGAACACACTGAATGCCTATTGCGTATCTGAGTATGTGCGTGCTAGTCATGATGTCATTACTATAAATACAAAAAATTACATTTCATGGTATTGTGCAATTAAAAGTGTCAAAATTATGGCACATTGAAACACTTTGAATTCTCTCTCTCTCACACACACACACACACACACACACACACACACACATACATCATTCCCACTCCAAGAAGCCAAGGGGTTAAAAAAAGTCATTCCAACATCATCCACCGTCCTGCCTTCTGCTCCTGGGGATCTGTTTCCTCGCATCTCCCCAGGTGTTGAGCACAGCTTGGTCATTCAGAACTAATCCTGTCTGTGAAGAGTACCCTCCCCACAAACCCTTCCGGGGGCTGTGTATGCTTTGCAGGTTGTGTTTTCCCTCTCTCCTGTCTCTCCTGCCTTGCATGAGCAGCTGTGTTGGTATTTAGACAGGGGATCACCCATTCAGTTGCCAGTCCCAACGCTGGCTCTCCTCAGACCCTCTGAGCTGTACATATGTTTCCAGCTGGTCCCTGCTGGCAGTCTGGGGGGGCTTGGAGGTGGAGGAAGGGGGAGAGATGGACAACCGCTCTGCTATGCTCCTGATCTGCCTCCTAACCCCTTGGAATGCATCCGCAGAGGAGGAGGGAAGGGTTGGCTGCAGGACTGAGAAACATGTCAGGTTGTCTTCCCATGGCATTCTTTATCCTCGTGGAAAAAAGAAAAATATGTTCATGGGAGTATTAGCACATGGCTGTTCAAGGCCAGGCCAGTCCCAGAGGTGTGTGCACAGATGGGGTTCAGGGCACAGTAACAGGAAGATCTAAAGTGTCCGTTTCAGGACCAGCCTCGTGTTGGAGGCACCAAATTACAATGCATTCGAAGTAAATAAGCATGAGTGAATCCTACTTCTGCAAACAAGTACCTTCTCTTCTCTCAGCCCCATTTGAAATGGTTCTCTCTTTTGTAAAATGAGGTGGCTGGAACAGGTGACCACAAAAACCCATTCCAATTCTAAGTTTCTCATCCACTCAATAACTTCCATTTGATGCTAGATGACTCTTTAACTTGTCCAAAATACCTTCTTAATTCTCCCTCTCTCCATTCAAAGCTAAATGCAATTAATCTCATTTTGCAGATGAAGAGGCAGAGGCACAGAGTTGGAAATGGCTTGGACACATGGCTAGTAAGTCAGAGGCAAAATCTGAATCTAAGTCCCTCCTGCCTCTAGGTCCTGTGTTCTTTGTGTCATGTCACAATGCCTCTGTGATAAGATGAATAAATGAGTAATTATTTATCAATAATTAAAATTGAATTAAAATGAGTAATTATTTATATGCCAAGTACTACTAAAAGCCCTGGGTTACAAAATAGAAAAATGGGGCATCCATTCCCTGCTTCCTAAGAGCTCTCCACCTGGGTGGGGAGGGAGATAACACTTAAAAGAGAGTCCAGTGGCCATGGCCCAGAGATAACCAGGTCCAGTGGTCCAGAAGACACAATGGCACTGCAGATGAAAGACCCAGGGGGGATCCAGAAGGTACAGCAGCAAGGCAGAAATTACAGAGATGCTCCAATACAGTGTCTTGCACATACTACTTTTTGTTCCCCCAAGCCTATAAAATCTTCTGGGCAGTGAGGAAATTCCCTCTAACAATGTAGATTAGTACCTGCATTGTAATTTATAGGCCTAGAGAATTGGGGTAATGAGAGGTCAAGAGATATCATCTGGGTCACATATTCAAAAGATGGGTAAGGACCTGAACCCAAGTCTTACTAATTCTAAGTTCACATCTCTAATTTACTAAGTCATTCTATGTTTGTTGAATATGTCAGATATCCAACTGAAAGAAATGTAATGCAGTCTTATCACATATATTGTTCAGTGTTGATTCTTGATTAGGACTATTTTAGTCTGGATATCTTCTGAGGTCTCTTCCAACTTTGAGATTCTATGAGTGCTATTGAGTTCTCTAGGAGAAATATTGAGGCTTGAAGTAGAACACTGGACAGTTGTGTCCCCAGATTTTCTTATTCTGAAGTATACTCAGGAGCTAGGAGAGAGTGTCCCCACATTCATGGACCAAAATTAGAATGGAGGTTTTGGAAGTGGGAGTGGGAGGTTGTGGTCTTTAGAAGGAATGTGCTTCAACACAATAATGGAAAGAGAGAAGGGGAACAGAGAACTGATGAGGGACCCCAGCATCCATGGTAAGCATTACTGTTGAAGTCAACTGACGATCAACAAATGAAGAAATTAATGCAGAGGGGTTGAAGAGTTGTAGATAGCGAGTGCTTAAGTCTAGATTCCAATTTGAAAGGCTAGAGGCACAGATACAGATAAGGGATGGACACATACAAGGGTACCTACAGGTACACCTGCAGGATTTACTGAGGCCAGCAGAAAGCAATAGTGACTTGGCTCTAACCTAGTGAGCTAACCACCCACAACTGTGAGAGGAGGAGCACTAGGGGGTGTGGGACAATCCACAAACCACCTGAGTCCAAACCTTAAGAAGACTTAGCAGCTGTGGATCCCTTAAAGTCTTAAAGAACAGCAGCTCCTGGAGCCTGGGATCTTAAGGAGATAGAAAGGGGAATTTAAGACAAGGGTAGGAGCAGGAGTGTGAGGGAACCAGCTCAAAACAATTCAGAAGACCTGATGGTTCAATTTCCAGAGTGAGCATTTACAAAGCAAATGCTATAGATCAGGTCTTGGTTTATTATTTTGATCTCCAGACTTAAGAAGGTAATGAGGAAAATGTTAATAATTCAGATTAAACTTAATGGTATGTCTGTGGACACTTTTTTTTCTGAAGAAATAGCTGTTAAACATTTACCAACACACAAACGAGTAGGAGCTATAGTCTTCACTGAAAAGACCTGAGGTGAAAAATGAAGAGGAATGCTTGATTGACCTTGATCCAGCAACTATACAGAACACTCTAAAACAGCCTAAGATGTTCTTTCTATAAGTAACAAGAAAGTAGAAATAACTTCATCATGGAATAATGTCTGTTGATGAAATATGTTATCTTATATCTATTTGACTGAGAAGTTAGTGAGATGGAACAGTTCTAACTGAAGGAAAACATCCTTGGTATTTTTTATTCTTTTTCATGGTTCCCTTCTCTCTTTCAGGGAAACCATATCATGCACATAGTAATTGTTTCTATTTTGGCCTGAAACCCTGAGGGTCTTCCCCTCCCAGATTGATTTTTTTTTTTTGATTAGGTAAAAGAAGTCATTCTTTGCCTCATTTCTTACCTAGCCTTAATCACTGAGGCATTGCCTCAAATAAACTGAGACCTGGGAAAGACCTTGGCTTAAAAAGGCCATGATATCCCATTGCATCCAAGGTAATCTCCAGGCATCCTGATCTATGTCTTGCTACAGGATCCAGATGACTCTGAAGGAGAGAGCGAGGCTGGTGACTTTGCACAGTCCTTCCTCATTTAAACCCTATTCACTTGCAAGTCAAGACATTACCTTCCTGGGCTCATGGTCCTCTTTGAAAATGAAGGACAAACAAAACAACATCAGGCAGACCAGAGCCAGAACCAGGCAAAAGAGGGAATCTTAGAATGAGAAGAGACCTTGGAGATTATCTGACCCAAGTGGGAACAGCTTTGTCTACCATGGCCCCATGCTCATCTTCTCTGACTTTTTTCCATTTCAGTACCTCTGACTCTTCTCACTTTTATCCCTAAGTTGGACCCAGGCAAGATCTGATCAAATTTACTCATACTAAGACATTGAGGACTTGATGCATTACTGCTCTTGGCATTACTTGTTTGGAGTTAGCATTCCTCTTAACTGACTAGAAGGAAGCCAGTCTAAGGTAGAATGGAGTCAGCTATCAGGAGGCCAGTCTTGCATAAATTCAAATACAATCATTTTGCACACACACTCCTCAGTTACAATTAGGGTGATTTGTCTGGAGGATTCAAGAGCACAGGTTGCTATGAACTGAAAACAAACTTTCATGGGACCATTTCTTTTCCTCAGCAGCCCCTTCTATTAGACACAGCTAACCAAGGGCTCTGTTAACCACTAGCAGGAACACTTTTGAT
The DNA here is from genome assembly GCF_028372415.1 of Notamacropus eugenii. NCBI lineage: Eukaryota > Metazoa > Chordata > Mammalia > Diprotodontia > Macropodidae > Notamacropus > Notamacropus eugenii. Next base: position 316,141,939 of record NC_092877.1, read on the forward strand.
GCTGGTGATTCGCTTATGACTATATATTGTTCCTATTTCCTCTCTTGAAGCTTAAATACTTTGGCCACATAATAAGAAGAAAGGACTCATTGGAAAAGACCTTGATGCTGGAAAAGAGTGAAGGCAAAAGGAGAAGGGAACAGCAGAGGATGAGATGGATAGTGTCAAGTAAGCAATGAACACAAGCTTAAATAAACTTTGAGAGACTGGGGATAATAGAAGGACCTGGAGTACTATGATCCACAGGGTCAGGAAGAGTCAGAACAGCAACAACACATTGTCTCATCTTTTCAAAGTGTTAGTTAGATGCTCTAGCTGCCAGAAATGGATACCCACGGATTTTTCCCAAAAATCTTGTTGAATATTTACCAGCACACCCTTGAACTACCAGTGGTTCTTCTGCATGCATTTGTGTGTTTCTTTCTGAGTCAAGACCTCAGGTTTGGGAGCCTGGGAGACAAGTCCTATCTCCATGTTTCTAAGAAAGGAGGGACTTTTGACCAGTAGGAAAAGAGAGAAAAAGCCTGAGGAAGACAGTTACATAAGTACATGTCTATATTTTAGTATGAACCCCTATGACTATCATTCTTAATAAGAATGGAGAAATTTTTCAGTCCTCTTTAAAGAAGCAAAGTTCCTCCTCAACTTCTCCTCATCCCTACAGATAATGTGACTTTTAATATTGCTTGACATTTGCATAGAATAGTAAAATTTAAAGACCAGTTCTGGTAGGAGCAATGCTAACTCACAAACTTTTATCAAATACAAACTCTGTTCCATTGGGGAAATCATATCCTTTCCCAGAAAAACATGACTTTTAAATATATATACAACATGTGAATACAAGATAAGATTTTCAAATGAATTTTACATGATTTCATGACACTTATCCCAGGAACACTTGCTTTTTAAAACAGGAATGAAGGAAATGTTCACAAAAATCCTCTTATGATTCATCAAAGCATGAAAATAAAAGCTGTAGAACAAAGCCCAGACTTTGGCATGACCTACCAAGCTGAAAACACTTTTAACATGACCTCATTGATGTGTCTGTCACTCAGAAGCATCCTGACTCAATCTGAAAAGGCTCATCACCAGAAAGTTGACCACTGGCTGGCCAGCTCTGAGTGGTTTTGGTCACAGTAACTTGTAAGGAACATATACACAGATGTGGAGAGGCAATAATATGCACTAGTGGAGAGAGTACCTGCTCTGATGAAACCAACAGAAGGCAAGAAGGTAAGGCTAAACCCAAAGGAATGAATCTCTATTGGTGGATTCCCTAATGGTGCATAGTGGAAATGCATTCCTATTGCCACTCAAATCACACTCTTTAAAGAAACTTCCTTTTCTGCCCTTAACTATCAACTACTTCTAGCATCACCATCTTATTTCTTGAATAAGACTCTTGAGCCTATCCCCATTCTCCCCTCTCTACAAACTCCAGGGCAGGATAACCAGGAGCCAGGTGGCAGGTATCATGATAGTGTCAAGGCTGTGGTTTTATAAAGACCTATTCAAAAGGTGAACATTGATGAATATCAACCTATCCAACCTAGTTGGGATCAAAGGACCTGATTTCTGCTATTTATTACCCGTGTAATAAATTTCCTCTCACTGGCTTCAAGTTTTCTCCTCTTTAAAATGAGGAGGTTGGACTAGATCATTTCAAAGTCAAATCAAGTGAATAAGTACTTATGGATTACTATGTGCCAAACACTCTGCTAAGCTCTCAGAATACACAAGAGATGAAGATTCATGGTCCTTGACCAAAAAAACTGCTAATAGGGTAAAGTGAAACATAAAAAGGAGCTGAAAAGGAGAAAGGTGTGGGTAGTCCAGAGAGTCAGACGCAGAGACAATAAAGGAAAAGTATGTATGGGTGGCTGGGCACTTCCTCAAAAGGAAGGTTACAAGAGGAACTACCAAGGAGGAGAAAAGTAAGCAAGGATGAAGAGATTTTCCAGGATGTACAGGTTTCTGGGGAATGGGAAAGAATCGCAGATAGTCAGAAACAGAACAAGTAGAGGAATGAAAGCTTCTGATAGGCCTAAATCTATGATTCTTTGATGCCCAAAGAAAATTAAGGTAAGTAGAAACCATAAAGTAGGGTGATTCACTACCCCTTCCCATGGGGCTGAACAAATCCCATTCATTTTCCACTGGTAGCCTTCCTGTGCTCCCTTCCTTGGAATGCCTGACCTCCTCTGGGACAGGCTGTCCACAGAGCCCAGTGTTTTCTTCTATAGAAGAGGGCAGAATGAGGAGGGGGGCAATGAGCTGGGATGGGGGAGGACAAGAAACACTTGTAGGACATGAGAGTTGAGATTCCAAGTTCAGTAGCATGAATTAAAAAACTCTCTTAACCTCCAAGGTCAAGCAGTCACCATCTGGAAGTAGAAAATCACCACCAATAAATTGCTGTGGGCTGGAGTGTTGAAACCTAGTTAGTACCAATGGATTTCCAAAGAGACTGAGCCATGTTCCCAAAAGAAACTCAACCTTTGCTTGACTTTGCTGCCCATCTTCTCCTTTCCCTTTCATTCTCCAAAGGAGAAATGGTTTGGTCTTAAATCTCTCATGACCCTGATGGAGCTGGGGATGAGCCTCGGCTCTGCTCAAACACCAGCCCAAAGCTAGGTACTGTGACTTCTTTCTCTTTCTCATCCCAGAGTCAGGAAGTTGTGTGGGAATAGAGTCCAGGCTAGAATGGGCAGGACTCCAGGTGGTTATCTGAACCTCATGTAGACTCCTCACTGACCAGGGAAATTTATTTCCCCAACTCTTGCCTCCATTTACTTTCCTAGAAGAACTTTCTGAAGTTAATACAATAAACATTGATCAGGTGCCTACCATGTGCCATGCACCATGGTGGGCATTGAGGAGATAAAGCCAAAACTGCGATACAGTGACTGCTCTCAAGGTTACTTCCAACCCCAAACTCTGCAGAGAGACTTCACTAGTGTCCAGGAAAATCTGTTTCAGATATTACCCACAAAGAAGAGTGCTAACTGACTTCCTTCTGTGACCACCGGGCTGTCCATGGTCTCTAGAGTCCTCTGAGCCCCTGGTCCCAGCATGAAAAGGGCAAGGTCTGAGGCTAAAGACATCCTGACAATGAGCCTGTTCTGTTAGGCTGAATACATTCCGATCTCCCACGTCCAGTAGGGACGGGGGTGTGTTGCATGGAGGAAAGGTCATTAAGGCAGACGGTTTATGTTTTCCTAAACCAGCATTCCTCACAAACAGCTGTGTTTATACAAAGCTTGAGGAAAAGAGAGACACCAGAGAAAAGGCAGTGTCCTGGGCATGACATCATCCTGTCCCGTCTGTTCTAGGCTCCCACCAGAGGCCCCGCTTGACTGGTTCAAATTGATTGGTGCAGGTGACAGTGTTTGATATCCCTGCACTGAGTGTGTATTTGTGTGTGTGTGTGAGAGAGAGAGAGTTTGTGTGTGTGTACGTGGAGTACATATGTGTGAATTTGTGTCAGTGTGAGTGTGTGTGTGTGCATGTGTATACCCCTGCGCTTGTACTCTTTCCTACTCCCCACTGTCCCCAGCTTCAGATCAACTCTCTGCATCTTAATGCATTTTACAGCCCATTCTCAGTGTATATCACCCTTGGAGGAAGGCTGCTTTTCTGGGCTCAGCTTCTCTCCATCTAATCTCTTTAACAAAGCCCCCTCAGAAATGAAAAGTCTGAGGGAAGGCAGAGTCATTAGAGCAAATTAAAATGCATCTCAGAGAGATTAGTTGCAAAGCCATTCCCATACTGGACAATACCCCCTTTTCATGCCCGGCCCTAGCCACTAGGAGACCTGCAAGCAGAGATTAAGGAACAGGAATCTTTGTTAATTCAGCCTAAAAGCCTTGGCCATTTGGGAGATGAGCCAGAGTTCAGTCCTACTGTGCTGAGCCTGGAGATTCCAAGTCTAATGTAACCCCATTTTGGCCCCCTCTAGAGGGTCATTGAGCCTTAGAAGTACAGAAGAGGGTCATTTCACCCATCCCTCTGTCTACAACCAGGGTTCTGTCCAACCCAATCAGACATATAAAGCTTTACTTGTTCTTAAAGGTTGCCCAGAAAAGAGATTACAGGGACCCACAGCCACACAAACCAGGGGCTCTGCTTAGAAGTTACCTCTCACCTGTACCACCAATAGCCCCCAGCCACCCTGAGTCCATTCCTTTTCTACCTTCTGCAAAGTGAATTCCATCATACAGGTCTCTTCTCTGTCTCTTTTTTTTCAAAGACAATGAGTCAACTTATCGCTCTGAAATTATTCTTACAGGAGCAGGAAAGAAAATAACAGTTATAAACAGTCACTTTCGTACCCCAGGATTAAAGGGCCATAAAACAAATCTATAGCAAGTTATTTTAGTGAGATGTAGGGATAGAGAGAGAGAAAAAGAGATAGAGACACAGAGACAGGCAGACACAAAGATATAGAGACAGAAACAAAGACAGAGGCAGAGATAGACAGAGACAAAGACAGAGGCAGAGACAACAAGCTCTGGGAGATATCTTAGACTTTAGTACAGAAGACCCTAAAGAAAGAGGAGAGACCCCCAGATACTATCCAAAGACCTTGAAAAGGGGGACCCTGGCCTTTATAGGCAGAGACTCTGGGGTACCAAAGTATGAAATTATTACAGGATAGGATACCACCAGTGGAGGGGGTAGGATGGAATTGTGCTGGGGAGGTGCTCACCTAGGGTGACCTACCACATTATCTGGTAGCCTTCTATTTTAAGTAATTCTTGGCAACTAAGTGCTAAGCTCAGTTGTTTCTGTTTGCTAGAACAGCTGAGTTGCTTCATGGCCAGAGCACTAGACCTAGAATTAAGACCTGAATTCAAATTTAACCTTCAATATTTCCAGGATGTATGATCCTGGAAAAAAGTCACTTAAATCTTTGCCTGCCTCAGGATTCTGATCTGTAAAATTAGGATCATAATAGCACCTATTTCCCTCACCTAACAGGTTGTGAGGACAAAATAAAATAATATTTTAAGTGTTTTGCAAACCTTAAAGATATACATATATATATATATATCTGTGTGTTATGTATATGCACACATATATGTGTAATACAGTTAGCTGTTGTTACTACTGAAGTTCAAGTACTATCAGAATCCTCTGAATTTTGTCACCCTTGGACGAAAGTCTTCGTTATGGTCCTGGAAGATAAGAAAGGATATACCATTCAAAAAAATGAAACCATTTCTAGTGTTCTTTTCACCTGGGTTACAACCTCCACTTTAGACATGGTAATGATGATGATATTAACAATAATAGAAGTTTTGCATTGATATAGCGCTTTAATGTTTTCAAAGCCCTTTACTCATCTTTCCCACAATCCTGGCAAGTAGGTGCTATTATTATCACCCTAATTTACAGATGGAAAACTCAGTTGAGGAAAGGCGAAGTGACTTGCTATGAATCGCACAGCTGATAAATGTCTAGAGCCTGCTTTGAAAACTCCCAACTTTGAGCCCAGCATTCTATTGAATGCACCAACCTGTCTCTAAATGAAGAACAAAACAACTCCCTCCAACCCTCAATACCTTCTCCCTCCTTCTCGGGCAATCCTTGATGGTGTCCATCTTCTGAAGTCACAGTTACTACCACCACCACCAGGTCCCTTACAGACTGCCTCCTTTTGGGAATATCATGCCCCCGGTTATTTCTGGTAAATTGTTCATTTTCTACAGGGCAATTCCATATACTATGTGCAGGTTGGGAGTGGGGTGCCCCTTAGAAGTCATCTCCTCCAACCCCCTCACTTCATAAATGAAAAAACTGTAGCCCGGAGAGGTGAATCACTTTGCCCAAGGTCATACAACTAGCAAGTGGTAGAAGTGAGAACCAGGTCTCCAGATTTCAGGTCCAAGACTATTCACACTATGCTCACACTGCTTTGTCCTAGTCAGGCTCTGCCTCTGAGAAACTCCTTCCCTAACCCTCCCTTAACTTCATGATTCGGGTAAGAAACTCCCTCCCACACGCTCTTCACACACCCATGTCCTTTTCTTTGTTTTAAGTACTCCCCAAAGTTCATGGTCCTTTGAATCCCTAGGACTCTGGCTCCCAGTATTCCAACCACTCCTGCATCATTCCCCAGAATTCTTTAGCAACTGTAGTTATTTGTACTGAATGTGGGAATACATACTCATAAAAAGGTGCTTTCAACTCTTTTTACTTTAATGCCTGTTTGTGTTATGGAACCTAAAACTGTGACCTCCTTGAAGGCAAGAAGGTAAATGGAGTGGGCAACTTCCTCTGCTCTGACTCCTCACAGCATTCATTCATTCATTTATTGAGTACCTACTATGTCCCAGGCACTATGCCAAGCACTGGGGATACAAAAAGAGGCAAAAAAAAACCAAAAACAGTCCTTGTGCTCAAAGAGTTTATAATCTAATAGGAAAGACACATTGCAAACAAATATATCATATATATATACACATATATGTGTGTACACACACGCATATATGCATATGTATGTATGTGTAAAAGAAAGGAAAGGAAAGGAAAGGAAAGGAAAGGAAAGGAAAGGAAAGGAAAGGAAAGGAAAGGAAAGGAAAGGAAAGGAAAGGAAAGGAAAGGAAAGGAAAGGAAAGGAAAGGAAAGGAAAGGAAAGGAAAGGAAAGGAAAGGAAAGGAAAGGAAAGGAAAGGAAAAAACATGTTAAGAACCTACTATGTTCCAAGTGCTAGGAATAAGAGAAGCAAAAAACAGTCCTTGTGTTCAAGGATCTCATATTCTAATGAGAGGACAATATGTAAATGACTATTACCCATAAGATATAGAGGGAGTACACAGAAGGTGATTTCAGAGGAGCAGGCTCTGGGGGGAGGTAAGACCACAGAAAAGGACTCCAGCAGGTGAGAATAGATGTGCATCCTGAAAGAAGCCAAGTAACTAACAGGCAGAAGTAAGGAGAGAGAGTATTCCAAGCAGGAGACACAGTCAACAAAACAAAGTTGGGAAATGGAGTTATCATTTGTAAGGACATCAGATGGGCCAGTATAGCTGGAATGTAGAGTGGGGTGGAGGGGAGTAAAATATAAAGCTGGAAAGGTGGGAGATAATAGGTTGTAAAGGGATTTAAATGCCAACCAGAAGGCAGGACTGTTTTCTCCCCAGAAAGCACCACTTTGTTCCCCCTGTGATAATACAATGACTATACTTTCTAGTTTTTTGCTAACTGACAGCTCCATAGGAAGTGAGGCATAAAGTAGACCCCTGGAGAGTTCAAGGGAGTAGACTTTCTGGCTGAGGAGGTCAGAGAAGAAGGAAGGGAATGGACAGCTCCCTCCATGTATTATAGCACCAGCCTGAATGCCTACTACAGTCCAGGAGTAGGAAAAGGGCAGACCAGAAGGAGGGGGACAGAAATTCTGTCCAGGGAAGTTTGGGGGACTGGACAGGGGAGAGAATGGACCACTGCTTCTTCAATCATGGCTACACCTTCCTGGATGGCCCCTGAATGTCATACCCTCTTGGAAAACCTTTTTACTTTTCTACCTTTCCATTGATCCTCCTCCCTATCCAGCACAGCCCTAACCATCTTTAACCACTTTCCTCCTTAGACCTCTCTTTCTTCTATTCCCTCAGAAGCCCTCCTTTTTTACAAGCAAGTACTCTTTCACTTCTTGCTTCTTCTTTTCACATTCCTTACATCTTCTCCTCCTAGCTTTCTCATGAAGATGCCACATCTTCTGGCACCTTCTCCAAAGACATCCAGGAACACAAGGGGAGGCTAGTCTATCCTTTGATCTCTACCACCACTGTCAGACCCTCTCTCTACAATTACCACTCAGCTGCCACTTCTCCTCTTTAAAAATTTAATCCATCCTATCCAGTTCCTTGTAGCTGTCACCTTTAGACCTCCAGGCTATCAGCCCACTTCCCCACTGAATTCAATAAGTGACTCCTAGACATCTCCACTCCAATCCCCCTAGTCTCCTTCAAACATCTTGGCCTCCCAGTTCCAATTCCTCAACCTCCTTCATTTTCATGACCTCTGCTTTCCGTCTACCCCATGGTTATTTTTTTATTATACTTCCATCACCACCTACTCCTTCCCTACCAGTCAACACTTTGCCCCAGATTCTGAGTTCTCAGTTACATTTCTGCCTATTCTCAACAGATGTTGTTGACTGACAAACTAAATTTAGACACTCGTGTTGATCTCCCATTGTCTCTTCTCTGACTCCTGCTGAGCCCTGAAGGTAGCTCACAGCTTCCTATAAGATGAAGAAGGAAGAGTTCACTGATGGGTTTCATTGTCTACCAACATTCTACAGTGTCCCTCTGAATCAAAACATCATATCCTGAGTGCTGAAGTTCTGGGCAGGTTGTAGATGTTAAGGACACAGAGGAAAGGGAAAGAGAAATTTGCCAATGATTTTTTTAAAAAAGTAATTTCCACCTCTTCATTCTCCCCCCCCCCCCATTCCTCTCCCACTTAAAAAAACCTGTTTCTTTTTGACATTTTATTCAGCTGCTTCATCAACCATCAGGGAAAACCCTTTTCTTATTTAGTTTTTGGACAAATCTCAGCTCACTTTTATCTTTTAATTATTTGTTCTTGTTCTAACATCTGGACACATTCTGGGGGAAGGCTTCAAAGGGCTTCACTACGCCTTCTCTATACAAATCACTGAGAACCTGCATTCCCAGGCCAAGAACCCTGCTGGGAATACTTTGAGGCAAAAGACCCTCTTTCCTTCTAGCTTACAGGGTCAGAGGTGTAACTGGTCCCATGCCAGACCACTGGCCAGTGAACTGATCAGATCCCAAGTGCAGAAAGAGAGTCAAAATCGTGGCAAAGGTAACAATCTTCAAGGCAGTCTGTGAAAGAGGAGGGTCTAGGTCTCAGGAAATTCAGGCTCAGCTGAATAAATTTCTAGTTACATGGGTTCTATCTGCATCCCTAAAACAAGCAAAGGGAAATGAAAAGGATACTGGGATATAAGAAGGGGGAAACAAAGAAAACTCTAGGTTCTAATCCCAGGTTCTACTACTGATCTGCTGAGGGCCTCTACAGACCTCCTTTTGTTTATCTGGAAAGGAAAGAAGTTAAATTAGTAGGAGGATTCTCAACATTTTTTCAGATGCTACTTTTTATTCACTGTTTCTTCCACAACTGTGAGATGATCATGTTGGGAGGACTGGGGATATGCGTTTTGCAAGGGAAGAAGCCACAGTTCTGGCTGAGCTGACTGAGCCATCCTGGCCCCCACCCCCAACCACCTCCTACACCACAGAAATCTCAACAGAGGAATGAGAATTGACCTTGGAGTCCCAAGACCTAGGTTAAATACCTCTCATGCTTTTGTGACTATGGGCAATTCAGCTAACCTCCCTGACCCCCAGTTTCCTTATCTATAAAAGGGATTCAATGTTCCTGTCCTGCTCTAGAACTAAAATGCTAGAAATTTTGACATTTATTACATGCCCAATATTATCCTAGCCTATGAGTGAAGCAGAAGGGGCCACAGCTCTTGTCATCGGGAGCTTATGCTTTCCACTGCCCAACAGTCTGATGAGTGTGAAAAATCGTGCAATGAGCTTTTTGGCATCTAATTAAGGTGGGGTGGGAAAGCAGGATACTTTATAGGCATGTCTAAGACATGTGCCTACATAGTTCCCCTACCCTATCTCTCAACTTTTAAAGCCTGCTTTGGGAGTCAATCTATCTACAGTCATTCAAATGAGCCCCAAGGCCCTCTGATGGGCAGCTAAATGGGGCAGGGCATAGAACACAGGCCCTGGAGTTGGGAGGATCTGAGTTCAAATTCAGTCTCAGACACTTACTAGCTATATGATGCTGGGCAAGTCACTTAACCCTGTTTGCCTCAGTTTCCTTATCTGTAAAATGAGCTGAAGAAGAAAATGGCAAACCATTCCAGTGTCTGCCAAGAAAAATCCAATTAGGGTCACAGAAAGTTAGACACAACTGAAATGAAACAACAAAAAGTCCTTCTGAATTTCTTCCACAAACTATGAAGCCATTTTATTATCAATTATATGACATCCTGTGATAATGGTAAAAATAGATCATTTAATTAAATAGCAGAATTTAAATAACCAATTAAATACATGGCATTACTACTACATTAATAGCAAATACTCTTAATACCCACAAGCCATGCTAAAGCAGTAAGCTGTCATTCCTTTTCCCCCTTCTCTTTCTTCATTAGCCCCCTACCTTGTAACTAATACTCCTGGGACAAAAAAATTAAAAGTTCAGCCAAGTCCTAACCTTTTAGCCCAGTCCCTGTCCTGAAACGGAGAAAACAGAGCATAACCCAGCAGGTTAATTAGGTGGATGATCGTGAAAGACTGATTAACTGGTATGGTAATGGAATGGGAGCTTAACTAGAAGTCACCCAACAGACAAGTACTTATTAAGTACATACAAGGTACCAGGCATTGCAAAGCCCTGAGTTTGAATCCCACCTTGCACATTGACTAGCTATGTGACTGAGCAAATTCCTTTAATCCTCAGGTTCTTAAATGTAAATTGGGGATCACAGTGGCCTGACTTGAGGAAATAATTATGAAAATCAACTGAAATAATAAATACCAAGTCAATTATTCAATTATACCAAGTGAAAGTACTGCATTATATACATGTCATCTACCTCCCAGGGATGTTGGGAGAGTACGAGATAATTTTTGTAAAGAATTCTAAAAACCTTAAAGAACTATATAAATGTTGGCTATGGTGATGACAATAAGGACAATGACAGCAATGATGATGATCATGATGGTGATGATGGTGATGGTGATGATTTTGACGATGGTGATGTCAAGTATAAACAGCAGCTTCGGCTCAGAAGAAGGAGTTAGGGTTAGGAGGTTTCCAACAGTGGAAATCCCTGGTCAGACAGTGTAGGGCTTAAATGGTAAGAGAGCCATCTGTCTCCAAAAGAAGCTAGGGTTTCACTGCTATTGATTCTCAAACCGGATTAAAGCTAAGACCCATGCACACCCAGAGTTCATACTAGGATATGCTAAAGAAGGAAGGGTTTGATTTTTTTTCCTTCTTTTTCTTTCTCTTTTGGTTTTCTTTTGCAAAAAAAAAAAAAAGTAGAAGCTTGGGAGGAAAAAAAATCTTCCTGAATCCCTGCAAAGATGTAACTCTAGATGTCCTTCCAGCTGTGCTGGGCCCACCCCTATGACTTAGAACAGAATCTAGAAGAGTGAGGGACAGCTTCTCCAAGGAGAAGGTTTGGAGTCTTCAAGAAGCCCTTTGTCTGAGGTTTAGCCAAAATAGACTCTGTGTTATATATGGATGGGGGTGGCAGGGAGGAGCAATATACTCTTCTATTGGAGAAAGCCTCCCTTTAGCTGGGCCAGATCCAGGATGGATCCCAGCTGGTCAGTGCTGCTTTGGAAGTTTTTGGGGAGCTAAACTTTGACTTCTTTTAGTTGTGGGACTTGGGGCCAGAGAAGTATCATGCTAGATGTTAACATCCTTCCTTCTCAAGTTGTCCCACTGACTATCTCTTCCTAACTGCCTGTCTACATGGTAACATTTTGGGACATACAGCCCAAAAGCCCTCTTCTCTTCACAGAGCAAACATAGGCATCTTTATTTTCTAATGATAGTCTCCATCATAGATCTTCCAACCAAGTAATGAACTTTTCTGAAGGAACCAAGTTGGGAAGTAACAATCACAAATAATCGATTGTGGCAAAGCCTTCCCTCTGCTCTCATGAGAAACAAGGGTTAACAGTGCCTCCTGCTCTCTTTCATCTCATATCTAGCCAAATAAACTGAGGGAAGAGTGAGCGAGTGGGCTTTCCACTGTCTTTCCCCATCCATACATTTCCCATTCACATTTCTGTCATCCCCTAGGTTATCTCAATTTCTAAAAGAGGTAAGACCAAACCTGTTCTTCATAGGTAAGACTTGGGTTTCAGCTCTTCTGTTTGTCTATGATCTTGGTAAGTGACTGGACCCAAGGCCATTCTCTCTAAGGCTCCATTTCCACCCCTAGAAAAAGGAAGGAATTGTGTTAAATGATCTCTGAGATTCCTACCGATTCTGAAGGTTTATGATTTGCTGCTTAAACTATCATGGTCCCCTATCCCTGCCCCCACACTCCCATGAGAAGATCTGAGAACCACACAGCAGGCTAATAAAGTTCAACCAGACAATGCTACGGCTGTTGGCCCCAGGGTTAACCCCCTTACATAAAATCTCGGAAGTGAAGACTTCACTGTGCAAAACGACAAATGACTCCCCATTCCTGTAATCATGAGCAAAGGAAATGAGCTGCTGGGAGAATTCAGAGCAGCACAGTAAATCCATGTGTGAGGAAGGAACAACTGCTGGAACAGAGGCACTTTGGGAGATGGCTGAAAGATAGAGGGAGTTGGGAACATCCATGATTCCTATGGAATATTCAAGCTGTAATTCAATTTAACTCAATAAGTAATTAAGAAATCTGCACTCCTGGACATGCATCAAGCCAGGCATGGGGCAAAGAAGCTTAGGGACCATCTAGTTTCACTCCCTCCCTTTACAAATGAGGGAAATCGAGGCACAGAAAGGTCAGATGACTTGCCTGGAAAAGTATAGATTGAAGGAAGCAGAGCTATGAGAGGCGCAATTAAGTCTCCCAGCTCCTTAATCCCTAGTGAGAGTCTCAGGGGGAAGGCTCAGTTTCTCCGGAAGAAATCTAGACTATCTCAGCTAAGCTTCTTTGAATCATAAAACCACTTTGGGATTCCCCACTTATTCAGCAATTATGCTCCAAGATTGAACTCAGCAACCGATTTGAAAATTCTACCCATAAATTTACTCAATGAGTGATCTTAGTGAAGGGATTCTTAATCTTAGTATTTTTTTTTTAAATCACAGACCCTTTATATATACATATGTGTCTGTGTGTTTATGTGTGTGTGCATATATCTATATATAAAATACAAATATAAATACACAGACCCCAGATTAAGATCCTGCCCAAGAAGTGGGGGGGGGGGGGGTGGGGGGGGGAGGGAGAGACATAAATTCTTCCATGCCTTAGTTTCCTCTTCTTTAAGAGGGAGGATATTGTGAGGGTGGGATCAGAATGGTAATGTTCTCCAGTTCATTGTAGAAGGGCAACCAATGTAGGGATGAAAAGCCAAGAGATGATCATCTGTTTGTACTCCTGGTTTCTCTGATCATACCCTGTTTCCTACTCCAGCCATACACATTCAATTAGAAGGGATAACAATCAGAGTTCAGAACAACCAGGAGGGGAAAAAAAACAAGGGAGGAAAAAACAGAAATTAGAGGATCTCTGAGTTAATGCACAGGTTACATTGTCCCTAACAGTTCAACTAAGCCAGAGAACAGAAGGACCTTTTCCTCTAAGCCCATTCCCCAAATCAACCCTTTGGAAACTAGGATTGAGACAATCTCTTGGGTGCCCCAGCCCCTAGACATGGGTGGGAAGAGTATATATTTTGTGGTCTTTGGATTGTGATTTACTTCTAGCCAAGCCATGTTAGCTGCATGGAAACCAATTAGCATGGTGTGTGTAACCCGAAGCTGGGCTAATGGGTAAACTCTGCTAGGATCGAAAGAGTCATTCAAATCCAAGGGATCTGGAAATCCCACCCTGTCTTCTGAAAGCTTTCCAAGCACAGGCGGTCCAGGATACACAGACCCAGCACGCTGTGTACCGTGAATGAACAGAGCGTGGAGAAAGCTCCAAGGGCTCCAACGGTAAGTGATACTGCTCAGGAACACTGTTCACTGTTCTCTTGGGCTGTAAAGTCAGTCAATCTCTCTCTCTCTCTCTCTCTCTCTCTCTCTCTCTCTCTCTCTCTCTCTCTCTCTCTCTCTCTCTCTCTCTCTCATTTTTCTGTTTCTCTCTCCCATCCTCTTTCTCTCCCTGTCTTTATCTCTCTCTGTCTCTGTCTTTCTGTCTCTCTCCTCTGTTTCTTTGCCAAATGTGCATTTCAGAGGATCCTTTTATTTTCTTCTTTGGGACTCCAAGAACAATCATGGCCCTGTGAAATATCATGCCCTAAATCTAGCATTTCACCAGTGTCCATATCACCCCCAGCCCCACATCTGAACCTGAGACCCACAGTACTCCTTTTGAGACAATCATGATATTAGAACTGGATTGGACCTTAAAGGTCACCTGATCTGAGCCCCTTATAATCCTAGTTCTAGAAAAGACTATCTAGTCCAACTCTCTCCTTTGACAGATGGAGAAACCAAGGACCATGGAAACTAAGTTGATCTTGGCCAAGATTATGTAGATGTTAAATGAGAGAGACAAGATGTTAACCTGGTTCTCAACTTCAAGGACAGCATTCTTTTTCATTGAACCATACAACCTTCTCATCTGAGACCAGAGAAATTGAGAGTCAAAAAGTCAAGTGACTTCATAATGTCACAGAGGATATAAGTAGCCATACCAGGATGCAGGCTGAAACACTCTGACTCTAAATCCTCTCTCAATATGCCACATTGCCTACAAAGTCAGGCATATAGTCTACATACATTTGTCTAATTAAAATTCAATTCAACAAGCAATTATTAAGTGACTACAATGGGCAAGGCATTGTACTAGACACTGGAGATGGAAAAACAAAAATGAAACAATCTCTACCCTTGAAAAGTTTACACTTTACTGGAGTAAACAACATCTACATATAAGTAAATATGAAAGATACACACCAAATATAAAGTGATTTGGAGACAAGGAGAGGGAGGAGAACCAACAACTAGAGAGGTAAGAATAGGCTTGATTGGGGAGGTCACACTGAGCTGAGCTTTGAAATGAGCTATGGATTCAATAAGAATTAAATACTTGATGAAGACATAAAATAGAATCTTTAGACTTCTGGTTAAGATAGTAATGTGAAAGGTTGCATGGGGAGCCCAGATCTCCCACAGGTACTCAATCAAAAATCAAAAAGATACCTGAACAAATAATGATAAAGACGTTTAGAGAAGCAAGAGTAAAGACCCTCATCCCACCCATGGTGGCACAAAAATACAAACAGATCCTGTAGGAGACCTTCTCTAGGGAAGTTAGGGCAAATTCGGATAAATAAGCCAGGAATCTGTCCATACACTTGTCAGAGATGCTCAAGAGACACTTGAAAACTGTAGCACTCTGTACACAGGGACAGGAAACCCAGAGTGCTCTGAAAGTGAATGGATAGCTCAAAGCTGGCAATATTCTTACAAAGACACCATAGGGTGGGACCAGAAGTTCATGGTACCCTAACTTAAAAATTTTAAGAGGTCCCTGAAGACCATTAGCATTCTGTACCCAGATGTTCTAAGAAGCAATGAAATTTTCCAGCACTTTGGGTGTAGATACTCCAAGAGAGACAGTCAACAATGAAAGGAACTCTAAATTAGGATGAAACAAGCCTTGGTCAGTCCTTCCAGGAAGTCATACAGCTTGATCATGGAACAAAGTCCTAAGCCAGGAACTTAAGCTGCAAATATGAGTAAAGAGAAGAAGGAAGGAAGAAAACAAGCAATTATCAAGTGTCCACTGTGCTAAGTGCTTTACAATATTATCTCATTTGATTGTCACAACAACTTGAGAGATAGGCCCTATTATTATCCCAATTTTACATCTGAAGGAACTGAGGTAGGTAGAAGTTAAGTAACTTGACCAGGGTCACACAGCTACTAAATGTCAGAGGCCAGATTTGAATTCAGGTATTCCTGATTCCAGGCCTACTGCTCTATCTGTTGTGGCACCTAGTTCAAGACCTGTAAATTATGAAGAAATAATATGGGTCCAGCAATGTCCAAGAAATAAACCCAGAAGAAACACCACAAGAACTAAATGCAGAGTCTTAGAGGAGAAAATGATTTCTAAATTCTAGAAATTCTAAAAGAGTGTATAAAAGAAATGAAACAAGAGGTAAAAAATGAAATTTTAAGTGAAATAATAGGAAAGAATCCAAAGGAAAAAGAATATCTTCAAACAGAAGACGGGACACCTTATTTAAGTAATGTATTCCTTCAAAATTAGAATGGAACAAATAGAACTTAATGACTACATAAGACAACAAAACATTAGAGCAAAATTTCAAAAATTAAAAAAAGAAGAAAAGTTAAGGTATATACTATCAAAAAAAACTGTCTTGGGAAATAGGTCAAGGAGAAACAATTTGAGAATCATCGGACTCCCTGTAAACCATGACCAAACAAAAAATCTGGATACTTTATTTCAAGAAATCACAAATTAAAATTGCCCATGTCTATGAGTAGCAGAGGACAAAGTGAAAATAGAAAGAATCCATCAGTTAACTACTGAAAGAAACCCCAAAATGAACAGTCCCTGGAACATCACAGCTGATATCCAGAGCTTCCAAATCAAAGAAAAAGAATCTATTCAAGCAACCAGAAAGAAAGAGTTCAGGAACCAAGAAACTATAATCAGAATCACACAGCAATTGGCAACAGCTACTTTAAAGCAGAGAAAATCTTGGAATATTGTACAAATATACCCCCATTTTATTGTACTTTATTTAATCATACTTTGCAAATATTCTGTTTTTGTTTTTTACAAATTAAAGGATTTTGGCAACCTTGCACTGAGCGAGTCTATCAGCATTATTATTCCAATAGCATATGCTCGCATCATGTCTGTGTCACATTTGGGTGATATTTCAAACATTTTCATTATTATTATATCTGTTACGGTGATCTGTGATCAATGATCTTTGGTAATACTATTGTAATTTATTGGGCTCCACAAACTACAACCATATAAGATAACAAACTTAATTAGTGTTGTGTGCGTGTTCTGACTGTTCCACTGACAGGGTATACCCTTATATCTCTCCCTTTCCTTGGGCTTCCCTATTCCACGAGACACAACAATATTGAAATTAGACTAATTAATAACCCTACAATGGACTCTAAGTGTTCAAGTGAAAGGAAGAGTCAATTAATGTGGCAAACTTTATGGTTGTCTTATTTTAAGCAATTGCCACAGCCACCCTAACCTTCAGCAACCTGATCAGTCAGCTGCCACCAACATCAAGGCAAGGTCTTCTATCATCAAAGAGATTAGGATGCACTGAAGTCTCAGATGATGGTTAGCATTTTTAGCAATAAAATATTCTTAATTAAAAAATTACAGTTTTTAAGATATAGTGCTATTGTACACTTAATAGACTACAGTATAGTGTAAACATGTATGCACTGGGAAACCAAAAAATTCATGTGATTCACTTTATTGTTACATTCACTTTATTGTGGTGGTCTGGAACCAACCTTACAATATCTACAAAGTATGCCTATATTCCAAAACACTAAAGATAAACACCTATGACAAGAATAACTTACCTTCGAAGAATGAGTATACTCCTCAAAGAAGGGGGAGTAGACCTTTAATGGAATAGAGGACTTTCAAACATTCTTGATGAAAAAGATCATGGCGGAGCAGAAATTTCTAAATACAAAGATAGTAGGTAAGAATAATCTAGAAAGGTAAGTATGTTTCAGCTATTGAGGGGGGTTAAATGATGTTGAAGTGCTTGTATTTTGAGGCAGAGAGAAGATAAAATTGTCTTCTTAGAAACTTAATGTCTTCAATGGATGCAGAGGAAGTTAAATAAGATGAGGACATGATAGTGTTTTTATTCTATTTGATGGTCTTGAGAGGGAAGAAAGGGGAGTATGGAAAGAAATGGTCTGAGATGGAATGAAGAAGAGGAATTTGGAATTACTATTTTTTTCATAATTGGATCATATGAAAACAAGGGTATATAAATAGTGAGAAAGGGGTGAGAGGAAAAGGCACCATAAGAACTTTGTTCTTATCTGAACTGGATAAAGATGGTTGAACACGTATGTGTGTACATAAAAAGTTGGATGTCTGGCTATATTCAATTCAACAGGGAAATAAGTGAGGACAGAGTGAAGAAAGGGTGTAAGAGGGAGTGTATCATCTAAGACAGAATAATCAAAAGCAGAACAAACTTCATCTTCAGAGTGTGGAAAGAGAGGCATTTAAAAGAAAACAAAAGAATAAGAACCAGTCATTGGGATCTAAATGAGGAAAAGAGAAACACTGGTGTTAAAACAGATCAATCATAGATCACTAATGTTAATCACATTCCTTATCTTTCTTATTTGTAAAGGAGAGAATGTTGTAGGGCAAATAAAGAAAAACTTTTGAGAGGAAGTGATGAAAAGAATAAACAATTAGCACTGATAATTGAATATAAATGAGAGAAACTCACCAATGAAATGGAATAGGATAGCACAATAGATTAGAAGAAAAGAAACCAATAATACATTGTTTACAAAAAACACATTTGAAACATAGATTCATACAGAATTAAAATGAGGGTCTGGAACAGAATTTATTATGCTTTAGGCAAACAAAAAAAGAGGTGGTGCAGAAGTCATGACCTCAGACAAGGCAACAGTAAAAATAGATATGATTAAAAGGGATAAATAAGGAAACTATGCTTAAAGGTGAGGTGTAAAATAAATATCAAGATTTAATATAGATGCACCAAATGGCATAGCATGTGAGCATTTGAAGGAAAGACCAATATAATTATAGGAATAAATAGATAGCAAGCAAGTATTTGGGGACTTCAATATACCCCCCCCTTCAGACTTAGACAAATACAACAAAAAAATTAATAAGAAACTAAGAACCTAAATGGATTTTTTTACATTAGAACATGGTATGACCTCTGATAATAAAAGGAAAAAAAATAAGTATGCATATTTCTCAGCTGTGTGTGGCACCTTAACAAAAAAATCAAAGGCAAAAAAAAGAAAATATTAAAAATATCCTTTACTAATGACAACTAAAAATTAAAATCAATTTTAAAAAGCCTTTGAAGAATAGATTCAAAATTAAGTAGAGTAATTTAATCCTAAAGAATTGGTAGTTCAAGGAAAATCATAGTAACAATAGCTTCATAAAAGAAAATGACAATGAAACTTCCAAAACTTTTAGAAATGTTTTCTCAAAAATAAAAGGAAAAGAAAGAAAATAGTACCAATAAAGTATTTAAAGGAATACACTGAAGAAGAGAGGATGTAAGGCAGATCAAAGGTAGGTACGGACAAGCAGGACAATTTTGAAGCTAAAATTTTGAATTTCTCATATACTTTAAAAAAAAGAAAACAAGCGGTATGCAGCAAAGAGTTATGGTTTCATGTATAATCATTTTTCTGTTTTTCTTTGTATATAGGAATGTTTGTGTTTATTGGTGTCTGTCAAGTCCATAATAACAAAAAAATAAAATTAAAAAACAATGCCTAGAATGCTCTCCTTTTTTAACTGAAGTCCATAGTCTCTGTGAAATATTTCACTCAAATGATATGTCCATTTGAAGAAGTAGGTTGAGAAAAATTCTAGGATGTTGACCACTAGACTAGACAGACTGTCTTACACATTCTAGGGGCATAATAAATGCTTTCTCACCAGTAGGGTTTTCAGAAGTGCCCAGACACCTGGCTCTGGCCCTGTGTTATTTGGTTGTTGCTGTTCTTTTTGTTGTTTTTATCAGTCCTGTGATTTTATTTGTAGAGTGAACTCCCACTAAGGAAACTCCCTCTCTCAATGGTGATATGCAAGTTTTCTGTAATTTATCCACCTGGAGAGCCGATAAAGGCATTTTAGAGACTGATATATCATAATTTGCCTAGGATCAAATGGGACTTGATTCCATACCTTCTTGACTCCTAGGCCATACTACTTCATATTATAAAAGGACTAAAATTCCTCTATAGGCCACTGAACAAATATCCAATTATCTTCTAAGATAGACAGGAAAATGAAAACCATTAAAAGCAATGTTGGGGATTGTGAGCAGCAGGATCAAGACTTCTCAAGTTCCTGGGCTCAAACCATGGGGCCATACCTCTTCTCCAAATAGACTCCCTTCCAATTCATTCCAGAGACCCAGAGAATAGATTCAAAAATTAAACAGAGTGTAATTTGATCCTAAAGAATTTGACCTTCAAGGAAAAATCAATTTTCATTTCAGATTAATAGGGTTGATAGGCAATGTGGGTCAGTAGACTAAAAACCTACACAAGTCCTTAGAAATAGAAGCAACAGTAGGTCACTGAAACTGTATTCAGAGGACCTCCAATGCAATCCTGTCCCTGCCACTGACCTGTGTGACCTTGAAGTAATACCACATCTCTGAGTAAAATGAAGGAGTTGTATGGTCTCTCAGATTGTCTCCATCTTCCCATTTTGAGAAGATGGAGACAATCTGAGAGATTGTCTTCTTAAAGAAGGTCTAGAAAAGAAATTTTTAACCTCAGGTCTGTGAAATTAGTTTTGTAATATTTTGGTAACTAATCAATATAATTGATTCCCTTGTAACCCTATGAATATCATTTGATGCATTTGAAAACATTATTCTGAGGTTTCCACAGGCTTCACCAGACTTCCAAGAAGGTCCAAGACAAAAATAACTGAAGAACCTTTGATCTAGAGTGTATTACAAATTCTTCCTTCACAACATCCTCAGGGAAACCGTGTTTGAGCCCCTGAGCCAGACGGTGCTTCCAGGCACCTGACTCAGTTACAATTGATCAGTCCCTTAGACTCAACAAAGTGAATTGGGATGACTAATTAATATACCTTTGGAGTAGGGAGTATTTGTGATTTTTGTGTTATGGACCTTTTTTGGTAGTCTGACAAAGTCTATGGACCCCTTCTCAGAAGAATACTTTTAAATACATAAAATAAAATTCATAAGATTACAGAGGAATCCAACTATATTGAGACACCATTTTGAAAATATTTTTTCAACAAATTAATGAACCTTAGGTTAAGAACCCTCCCTTAGAGACTTTCAGGTCTTTGGCAATTTCAAGGGTTCAAGTGTGAGTTTTTTCACTCTATAGAACACTGTTCCATTTATGAGTACTAGAAAGATTTGCAGGAATATGATGATGCTGGCTGACAACTTTGAAATTTTCAGTGTAAGCATTTATATACCTCCCAAATCAGCAAATGCTATCAGTCAGGGTTTGACTTATCATTTTGTTGCTTGTCAAAATTTAAGAAACTGAGGGATGAAATTGTAATAAACGTAGATTAAATTTAAGTCTGTCCAAATTTATCAGACAGCTGGTTGTTAAATATTTACCATCATGCTCCTACCTAAGGGGAACATCCATTGTCCTTCCTCAAGTGTTTGAAAGGGCAGCCACAGAGAAGAGAGAAGAGCTTGTTCTGTTTAACCCCTAAGGGCAAAACTAGGAAGAGTAGGTGTGTATTACAGAGGTAGATTTCAACTCCATGTAAGGAAAAGCTCCTTAACAATTTAAACAATCCAAAATGAAAGTGTTTCTAGACAATGCTGAGCTCTCCATCTTTGGAAGCCTTTAAACAAAGTCTGGGTGATCACTTCTCAGAATGGCTGCAGAAGGGATCCCTGCTCAGGTACAAGTTGACTCCAACAATGTCTGGAGGTCCTTTCAAATTAGAGAGTCTGAAACTTTGATGGACTTCGCTCTTCTCAGTAATACTATGACCTAAGATAACTCCAAAAGTTTCATGATGGAAAATGCTATTCACATCCAGAGAAAGAACTATGGAGTCTGAATGCACATCAAAGCATACTCTTTTCTCTTCTATTTTTTGTTTTTGTTTTTTTTTTTCTTGTGGTTTTTCCCTTTTGTTCTGATTCTTCTTTCACAACATGACTAATTTAGAAATATGTTTAATATGTACATGTATAAGTTATATCAGATTGTGTGCAATCATGGGGAGGAAGGGAAGAGAGGTGGAAGAAATTAGTACTCAAAATCATATAAAAGTGGATGTAGAAAACAAAAGCCAAATAAATATTTTTTAATTAGAAAGTTTGACCCTATTAACCTGAGATGTTAATATTCAAACCAGTGACTCATTGGGTTAGAGTCAAGCTAGCCCATACTGCTTCCCAGTAAAAAGTAGTTTTTGCTACTTTTTGAGTTTCTTTTTTGAGGCACTCAGGATTAAGTGACTTGCCCAGTGTCACACAGCTAGTATCTGAGACCAGATTTGAACTCAGATTCTTCTGATTCCAGGACCAGTGTGCCACCAAACTGCTCCTATTTTTGAAGATTCTTAAAATTCCATGATCCCCCTTCTGTATTAGCTCCTCTGAGCCTTAAGAAATCTCTCCCAGTTGGCTAATCAGAATCTCTCCTTATTTCTGATTTCATAAGGGAAGAAGAGGGACTGCTATCCCACTCTGTCTAATATCCATACACCTCTTCTCGATCAAATAGGATGCTGGTAATTAAGGAAGGGTACAGATGAGAGAAGAAGAGTGTGATAAGCATTGTTCACAAATTCAGTAATCATTAAGACTTCGCTCATTGTTATATGGCACCTCCCTGCTTTAAATGCACTTTGAATTATTTTATTCTATCCTCACAGTAACCCTGTTGGGGTTATACCCCCAACAGGTTATAATGGTATACAAATACCATTTTGTAGATGATGATACTGCAGCTTGAATGAAATGATTTGTCCAATTTCAAAGCCAAAGCTGTCATGTCTTCTGACTCAATCTAAGGTTCTTTCTACCATGCCATGCAATAAATTAAATTGCAACAAATTAATGCATATGCATAAATGCAATAAATTCAATAAATTAAAATAAATAAACTCCAGGGTCTCTCCTTCTGGAGGGCTGCCACCATAGCAGAGAATAACAACTGGTATTTTAATAGCATATTTAGACAGCATTTATATAATTTTGTATACATTATCTCACTTGAGCCTCACAAAAGCCCTGGAATGTAGATATTACAGGTATCATAATCCCAGTTTTACACATGAGGAAACTGGGACTCAGAGATAACATGATTTTTTCTAGGATTACTCACCTAGTACATGTCACTCAGATCTTTCTAACTCCAAGGCACACTACCCCAAGCTTCCATTCAGGGCAGCCAATCTCCTAAAAGACAGGGAAAAAAAGAGCTGGAGTTAAACTGCACATGGACTTGGGTTAGACCTCACACAAGCATTGGACTGGAGCCAGTGCCACGTTAACCTATTAGTCAAGGCAAGATCTTTGTGGTCCTGGTTGAAGTTGGCCTGAGTAAACAATGAATTAGGATAAGTGAAGGTCAAAAGGCTCATCCTAGCTCTGTCCCCAAATTTGCACAAGTCAACTGACTTCTCCAATGCATTTTATTTCTACTGGGAAACATATTTTGCTCTTACTACCTATGTAATTTTGGGTACATCCTTCACTTTTCTGATGTTGATCCTTCAGCTCCTTCACCTGTAAAACAAGAGTAGCTGAACCACATTGTCTTTAAAATTCCTTCCAGTTGTGACATTTCATGATCCTAAGAGAGTATGTGACCATGTTAAAGACCAATTGCCCAGCTGAGGCCTGAGAGCTATTAAAGAGAACTTCATGACCACTGGCAAAGACCTTGAATGATACCTGATTGTGTGGAAGGGAAGACTCAAGTCCGATGCAGGAAGCTGAACAGTGACTAACTTTTTCCTTCTTCCTTCCCTTGCTTCCAGCCATCTTCCTTCCCTTCTTTTCTTCTTTCCTGTCTTCTTTTATCCTTCCTTCTCTTCCTCGTTTCATTGCCTCCTTTCTTTTTCCCTTTATTTCTCCATTATTTTCTTCCTTATTTTTTCCTCCCTCTTTTTTTACCTTCTTCCCTTCCTTTCCTCTATTTATCCTTTCTAATTTTCCTTCCTTCTTCTTTCCCTTTTTTATGTTCATTCTTCCCCTTTCTCTTACCTTTCTTCTTTTCTTTCTTTTCTCTTTCTCTCCCTCCTTCTGTTACTCGCTCTCTCCCTTCCTTTTCTTAATCATTCTCTTCCTTCCTTTTCCTTGCCTCTCTTTCCCCCTTTCTTTCCTTCCAATTTTTCTTCTTTCTTTCCCTCTTTATTCCTTCCTTTTTCCTTCTTTTTTTCTTCTTTCCATCCTGACTTCCTCCATTCTCTCCTCTCTCCCTCTTTCCCTTCCTTTTTTCTCCCTCCCCTTTCTTCTTTTTTCCTCTGTTCTTCTTTACTCTTTTCTACCTTCTTTCTCATTTCTTTCCTTCTTCCTTCTTTTCCATCTTCCTTTCTACTCTCCTTCCTGTCTTCCTCTCTTTTCTTTCTTTTCTTCTTAACTTCCTTCATTCCTTCCTTATTTCCTTCTTCCTTTCTTTTTTTCAATGACTATTTGCTGAGCAAGGACCATGTGTAGGACTCCTCCTCTGAAGAGACCCTGAGGTTAACAAGAGACAAACACAGACATTATGAGTCTGTCCAGACCACTTCATTATTGGAAACCTTCTTGTGAATCAAGCACACATATTCAATAGATCTAAGGCCTGGGAAAAATCAGGGCAGACCTTTAAGGACTCTGGACAAGTGAGAATTTTCATCCAAATAAAAAAATCTGCTTTCTCCTAGGAACTAGTTCTTCCTGGCTTCAGGCCCATGATGCTCACAGGATCAGACATTTAATGCCAAAAGGGAGCTTAGAGGCCATCTGGTTCCAAGTCCTTATTTTATATATGAGGAAACTGAGGCCCAGACACCTCATGACATCATTATTGCAAAAAGTTTCTGACATTTGCAATTCATGATAAATTCTAGCAGATTGATAGATAGGTTCAAAACTTTCTGATTATGCATGAGTTTTACTTTCCACAGAAATATTTGTCTGTTAGAAAGAGGATTGGATTAAACCTCAGAGGATGTGGGGTCATGTCCCAGCTCTGCTTAGCTGTATGATCATGGACAAGCAATTTAACTTCTCTGCACCTCAGTTTGCTCATCTATACAATGAGACAATTGAACGGTGACCCTTTCAACCTTGAAGCTATAATCATATGACTTAAATGTTTATCCAAAAAGAGAAGAATATAACATATGAAAATGAACATTTATTACTTACAACATGCAGAAAGCACTGCTAGGTGCTAGAGGAGGTACAAGGTACTGTTAGGAACCTGCCTGGAGTCAGAAAGACCGGAGTTCAAATACAGCCTGAGACACTTACTATGTGACCCTGGGCAAGTTACTTAGACCTATTTGCCTCAATTTCCTCATTCATAAAATGAACTGGAGAAGGAAACGGCCAACCACTCCAGTGTCTTTGCCAAGAAAAGCCTAAATCGGATCATGAGAAGTTGGACGAGACTGAACAATGACAACAAAAGGAAGCCACAGGAAGAAAAGACACCAAGCTAAAGAGCTACATAATGCCCACTATTAAAATAATTAGTCCTTTCTGTAACCAGGGTCCTGCTAATATGAAGGAAATACCTTTGTTTGCTCCAAGAGAACTCTGAGTTTTGATCGCAGCTGTTACTATGAGAAAATGTGGTGTAAGCCTAAGTTCCTACTAGGAAATATAAACTGGGCAAATGATACCTACTTCTGAAATTTGAACCCAAGCTCTTACCCTGATGGGCAGCCAGGCAATGATGATTCAAATTAAGCAGTAAACTAATTTAGCTGCTGAAGGAAGTTCATGGAGCTAAGCAGTTCAATTCAAAGAACAAGTTAAATAATACTTAAGACATGTACCTCACTGTGCTAGAAGCTGGAGCAGAGCTTTCAGTCTGGTTAGGGGAGAAGGCAGAGACACAAATAACTGATACAAGTTAGGGTGAGAAAAGCACACTGGAGGATCCAATGGAGAGATGTGGGAGGTTAGGGAGAAAAAGATCTTTTCTAGGTCATTAGGATCAGGGAAGGCATGAGAGAAGAAGTATGCCTAGGGGCAGCTAGGTGGTGCAGCAAATAGAGCTCTGGAGTCAGGTGGAAAAACTTGATTCTTACTAGCTGTATGACCCTGGGCAAGTCATTTAACCTTGATTTCCTCAGGGGAAAAAAAAGAAAAGAAGAGGTATGCCTGAGCTGGGCCTTGAAGGAGGAAAAGGATTTCACCAAGCAGAAAGATGGTAAGGGAGGGTATTAGAAGCAGGAGGCAAAGTCAAGGAGATGGAAGAGTTTGGGACAAAATAAAAGAATATCTGGTAGCCCAGCTGGATTTGAATGTAAAATGGATAAAGGATCATAGCATACAATGAGGATGGAACAAATGATAAAGGTTAAAATGATTATAGTTGGCCACAAAAGTGTGAACATGACTCTGCTTCATGCTTTACAACTTTGGACATTTAGTCATTGGAAACAGGCTGAATCCTTCTCTATGACAATACATTTCCTTTGTCTGAAATCTCTAGGAGGATTCAGTTGGAGAGTGGTAAGAGTGAGGGGGTCCTGAAGATAACTGTGGGCCAGTCAAGGGAAAGGGGTAAAGTAGGGACGACAGGCAGACTAGAAATTTGTCTCCATAAGGAACTCTCTCCTATATTAACACCCTGGAGCAAAGGTCTGGGTGTCCTCCCCTAGTTCTGGCTCTGTCTTTCTAGGTCCACAGGTATTAAGGAAGGGAAATGGACAGCACCCTGTCTTCATAAAAAAAATGCTATCTTAGGAGGGAAATGCTATTTAAAACAAATCAGTCATTTCCTAATGCCTGCTGGTTTCTTCCTAGTGATACTTTCCTTTATGTGCACTGTGCTGAATCCCAAGGTTGGATCACTGCTGTAACTATCTTTGAGCAGATGTCATTTTCTGAGCTTTATTAATTGTCCTCTAATCCAAAGAATGGTTCAGTCACCTGGTTAGAGTATGGAGGGGAAGTATCAAAAAAGTTCTAAAAAGTCAAAATTATGTTTGAATGTTTTTCCAGGGAAGCAACTGATAGATTTTTATTGTGAATTGACGTGAGCTGCTGTCAGAGTAGGATAGGAATTTTACATGGGGACAGGAAGTTGGAATGAAGGACCTCAAAAGTCATTTCCCTTTCAAAGATTCTATTTTATGTGAGGTGTAACTACAAAATAGTGGGCCTGAGCTTTTAACAAAGGCAGAAGTTTCTCCAACAAGCTTGCCTTCTTTCCTCAACTAAAATGTGTTCATAAAGTGTGGACCACTCTCTAGAACAGAGTTCTTTTTGCCCAAAATCTTGAAGACAACTTAGCAAGAGCTGGTCTGTCATATTTGACAATGAAGGATACAGACAGCCATGTTTGGATCTAAAGAGAATCAGTGGAAGGGGGAGTTTTAACCCTGTTTCATATCAGAATTGCATCCCCTCTTACCCTCAACGCCCAACCATGTGGGAATGAGACCATTTCTCAAAGGAAAGTACAATATCTTCCCATAAAATCCAAGAGGGTGTGTAATACCCCCCCTCCTTTGCACCTCTCCCCACCCCTGGCCCAGTCCCACTACTTCCCAGATGTTCCCATTTAGTCACAGTGTGAACTGAGTTGCTGCAGCATAACACATATGTGCCAGGACACCCCTTTACAATAACTCATGCTGTGGCAGCTGTATTAGCATCCAATGCGGGAGAGCACCGTGCAGATGGCAATTACCCCAGGGGCAGTGAGAAGACCTCAGGGACCTGCCCAGAGGGGGCTGAGACCTGATGCATGAAGTCTGCAAAGAGCTGCCAAGAGAAGGAAAGTGGTAAGAGGGTCCTGTAAAACTGAATACACCTCCTGTCAGCCCCTGTAGAGTGAAATTCACCTGTAGAGTGAAAGCTATTCTCAGGAACAGTAGGTACCTTGGCCAGTGGACATCTGGACACCCATAATGAGGCGAGTCCTGGGATGGGAGGCTCTGCTAATTGCTTAAGCCTGCTGTGATGTCTGGCCACCAGCTGGCCTGTCTGGCGGCATAGTTTGGAGGGTTTGAGTTTACTGTGGTGTTGGGTCTAAGAGTCCCTAGGGGAATGGGGAATTTCAGACATTGTTCACGCTGGAACAATTAAGGGGCCTGATTGTTCTGGGCATAGAGGGGTGTGAATGCCAAGGGCAAAGGACACAGCTCCCTGACACCTTCCAGGACACCCAAAGTCACAAGACCAGGTAGACCATCCTAGGAAACCTGGGCAGGTAATGTGTGAGGAAGGATGGGAACCATGTTGGTCCTTGTTCAAGATTCCCAGGTTCTGATTCTTTTTCTAGGGTACCAACCCCTTTCCTTCTCTCTGCCTTATCTTATTCTCCCTGAAAGATGAGAAGGTCCTAGTTACCACCTACCTACTGCATCTCACATCTCACAAGAATGTTCTAATCTAATCATGAACTTTGATTTTTTTAAAAAAAGACATTCTAATTGCTATGGAAACAGGATCCATGTACAGTATGGCCAAGTATTCAGATGGTATAAGGGAGAGGTGAATATTCTATTCACTCATTCAGTGTGGTCTTGGGTAAGTCCCTTCCTCATTCTTAAGCCTCAGTCTCCCATCTGTAACATGGGGAGAATCTGGCTTGTCACATCTGTTTTCCAAGGATGAAGTAAAGATATAAAAAAAATCACCATGGAGCCAAAAGCCCACTGGAAAAATAAAGTTTTATCAAAATAAAGCATGAGCCAAAATTCTTTAAGCACATTCCTCATTTCTGTCTTTTAGCACAATACCGTAAAGTATTGGTGGTGCCAACCTCAAATAGAAATCAGGGCCACTAACATGTATATAATATTGGGGCATCTATCGACTTAGAAAACCACACATGTTTATATACTTTTTTTCCTAATACATCAGCACATTAAAATCAGATAGGAACTACATTTTAACCTGCTTCAGGCCATGCTTGGAAGTGTTGTTAGATGCAGCCATGGTGGTATATTTGACACGTCTGACTTATACTATCTCACCTGCCACATAGACCCCATCCACCCAGTGGGTTCACATGTATTGGGGCAATGGAGGCAGAGGAGGGAAGATCATCGTACAAGGAGCAGTGAAATGAGCCCAGGGCTACACAGAATTGGGAATGTCCTTCATCTAGTCCTAGATCTCAGCGACCTCTTAATTCATTTTTTACCAATATATACTTCACTTCAATCCTTTCTGTTAAAAGTAGGAAAGAACATGCATGGTACCAGCCTCTAATAACACTATATGCCTAAGGGTTTGGGGTTTTGTTTTTAATCTGTTTGATTTTTTTGGTCCAAACCTATCATTTCATCCATATAGGGAACTCCCTGATATAGAAACTCCCTTCAAAAATGCAGATCAGTAACTCTTCTCTAATTTATAATCTTAAAGAATTGCCTAGGGTCACAAAGAACTTGGCCAGACATCATGGTATAGTGCAGAAAGCTCTGGACTTCCTTACTCTGAGTCAAGAAGCCCTGGGTTCAAATCCCATCTAAGACACTTACAAGCTTGTGTCACCCTGGACAAGTCACCCAATCTGCCTGTGCCTCAATTTTACCTTCCATACAAGGAGGGTATATAGAATCAAAGATTTCCAAAGTCGAGTCAAGCTCCAAGTCTAAGATCCTACATTCTCCTGGTCACGTAACTAGTGCGTGTATTCGTCCTTTGTTGCTGAAGAAGACCATGCCATCAGAGAAATGAGGACATGACTTGCACTTGACTTTGTTTTGGGTGAGGGAGGGCTCTGCAGGTCACCAGCCTCACTTCTCCTCCAGAGCCATCTGAATCCAGTGACCAAATATTCATCAGGATGACTGGAGATGACCCAGGATGAGGCAATTGGGGTTAAGTGACTTGCCCAAGGTCACACAGCTGGTGAGGTAAGATTTGAACTCATGTCCTCCTGACTCCTGCTCTGGTGCTCTATCCACTACACCACCTAGCTACCCCTAGTACTATATATATATATATATATATATATATATATATATATATATATATGTATATATATATATATATATATATATATATATATATATATGTCAAAAGCAAGATTTGAACTTAGTTCTATCTGACTTAAAGGCTGGTCCTCTATCCGTTATGCCATACTACCTCCTCTGCACCTGACACAATATTAATATGTAGACATTGATTCAAATATTAAAAATATTAGCTCCCATGCTTAGTTGGAGAGGGACAATGGGAGAGTGATGGATTTCCCAGTCATTCTTATTGTTTATGATAATACGCTTCACTTATATAAAGCTTTATATTGACAAAGCCTTTTTCAGGCACTTGTTCTGTCTCTCCTGGGTTATTGTAACAGCCTCATAATTGGATTCCCCTTGTCCAGCCCCTTCCCTCTCTAATTTACCCTCCATAGAACTGTCAAAATAATTTTCCTAAAACACAAGTCTATCCATGTCCCTTTCCTTCTCAAGAAACTTCATTTGTCCCTATTGCTGCTAGAACAAAATACAGATTTCTCAGCTTAATATTTAAAGTGTTTCACAATCTGACTCATCTACTTTTCCAAGCTTACTGCCCAAGATTCTACTTTATTCCAACTAAACCCTCCTCAGTAAAATGTGTACTCCTTGGGATCAGGGATTGATTCTCCTTTTGTGTTTGTATTAACAACACCTAGCACTTTGCCTTGCACATAGTACATATCTAAGAAATGCTTGTTGCACTGAACTAGATGAGATTGGATGGGACTGGATTGGATTTCCCATGAGTCAGTACATCTGATCTTCACATCTCCTCTTGGGGACAGGTAGTATAAGTTATTATCTCCATTTTACAGATAAGGAAATTAAGACTGATGGCCTGCCTCAGGACTCGAGGCCAGCTCTTATAACTCCCCTACTAGGATGCCTCCCACTATTCTGCACTTCCTCAGAAGATATGGGTGACTGTTATTAGGCTACATCATTAGTGATGATTTGATTTGAGACCTAAGAAAATCTGGGTTCAGGATTTGCTGTCATAGGCATCCTCTTTTTCTTATAGGAAAAAAAAAAGAAGTCTGGAAATGCTTAGAAAACTTTATACCAGTACTAAGAGTTATATGTCACAAAGCTTTCTGCATGTTCTATACCAACCTCCAAATGTCCTGGAGGTGGGGGTCTGTCTGGACTGTGGAAACTGCCACTGGGTAATAGATTGGAAAGGAGGTCTCTACTGGGACCTCAGGGGGCAGGGATAAATTGGAAGAACAACTGTATTCATTAAGGAAGTCGGGACATGGCCATGGGGGTCTTGTCCATCGACTACTTGGCAGGACATAGAGTATTTCTCCAAAAGAAATCTCACAGCTGGAAGAAGCAGGTGTGAGGCAGAGCAGACCTTGTGCAAAAAAAAAAAGAAAATGCTGGAGTGACATTTAAGGCAGGAAGGAAATTGGATTTTCCCAAGTTCCAAACTACAGGGAGGAGGAGGAGGGTTAGTGGAGAGGAGGGGGCGGCAGGAGGTGGGACAAAGAAAGAGAAGAGAAAAAGGGAAAAGATATTCAAAGACCAAGAGAGGAAGCAAGATAGAAACCAAAGTGCAAAAGGGTATACAAAATTTGGTGAGAAGAAGAATGAGGATTAACGAAATATAGACAGAGAGAAAAAATTAGAGACAAAGAGAGAAAGGTAGAAACAGAGGGAAAGATATAAAGACAGAGACACAAATACAGAGACAGAAATAAAAAAAATAAGTAAAGACAGAAAGGAGAAAGAGGACATAAGGGCTGCATCATTTGCAATTTTAGTCACCTACTGTCATCATTCTGAATTTTAATGCCTTGATCAGGGTCCATGGGTTAGCTTCACCTAGTCTTGGATATTTATCAGCTATCCAGAGGAAAAGGCTAAAGCCTAGGAGAAACCAAAAAAAATGCTTTCACAACCTTTTTTTCCCCCAGGAGCACAGGACTCAGTGCCAGGAAAACAGTTTCCTTCTGCTTCTCCTCCTCCCCTGCCGATCATGCTTTTCCATCCCTCACTCTGGACAGCTGGATAGTCTCAGGAGCTCCATTACCCTGGTGGCCCCACCACACAGATTTGGGTAATTTAGAAGGGAAGAGATCCCAGGAAAGCATTGACCCCCCCACACACACAGCAGGTCACTAAAGCCAAGGACAACTCATCTGTCTCCCAGATTCATGGAACTGATCACCGAATCTAAAGAGCTAGAAGGGACCTCAGTGAACATTGCGTCCAACCCACAAATAAGAGAAGAAGAACCACTCTCGCACCCCTGACAAGCAATTTCAAAGCTACTCTATATGATCTGGCTCCTAATTGTGTTAGATTAATGTTATCAGGTTTTCTCTCTGTCCACTCTACCCACCCCATCATCCCCATTCTACCCTTCCACCAATATTCTGCTTCTGGAATTCAAGTTTCTACAGTGAGTTCTTTTTTAATGTTTTTAATAATAATTATTTTAAATATAAAGTGAGAAGATATTTACCAAAAGCCCTTAGCACAGAGCCTGGCACATAGTAGGCCCCGTCCTCTTTCCCCTTCCTATTTGTCCCATCTCTTTTGTCCGAGCAGAAAGAGTTGCCAAAAAAATCAGCAAAGGAAACGTAATTATGGCCTAGAAAAAGAAAAGACCTTGTCCATGTCTTCCCCTCAAGGATGAAGAAGTTGTGTGGGAT